>NC_090730.1:37817792-37827792 GCF_036898095.1 Palaemon carinicauda
ATATATATATATATATACATATATATATATATATATATATATATATATATATATATATATACATATATAAATATATATATATATATATATATATATATATATATATATATATATATATATATATATATATATACTGTATACATATTATCTGTCTGCTTTAAAACCAAAGATGTAAACTGACAATTTGATACAAGCCTAATTCTGTGATAAACATCTTGTTATAGCAATAATAATAATAATAATAATAATAATAATAATAATAATAATAATAATAATAATAATAATAATAATAATAATAATAATAATAATAATAATAATAATAATAATTCAGTTACTTCAAAAGTACTAACAGCAATATTCCAATCTTAATAATTTTATCATAGAAGCGTTGCTTTCCCAGAGTTGTGGTAAATACATTTTTCATACGTAACACACGAAATTACTTTTAGATTAATGTTACATATTTGTTTTTTAACGATTTCTCAAAGTGACGTTGTCTGGGTATGGTAAATAGCGAACCGAAAAATAAGCCAAAATACCCTACCAAGTAAAAAAAAAAGAAAAAAAAAGTATTTTCATAAGAAAAAGGCGAATTCCAGTCGCCTGAAACAGAGTTAAGACATTCAAAACAGAATTGGTGTCCATAGGGCCACGAAATATTGCAAATTTTAAAAGCTGAGTGGACGTTTTGTGATGTATTCAATGTTTATCGGTTTTCTTGTTTCCATATTTTATCAAATGCAATAGCAGAATCTTCCATAAGGGATCTTTTTATAAATATAACAATTTCTGGTTCTAGAACCCATGGGATAACATAAATACTCCGGGTAATTAAACTAAAATCTTATTTCTTGATGTTCTTAATATTTTCAGAGATTACATCTCGACTTCCAATTGAAGACTTGAAGATATCAAACACATTCGTAAAATATGACTTTTGTGCGTCACTTTCCTCTTGCTGAATCACCTCTTACAAAAACTTGCATTTGAGGGCTACTTAGAATAATAAAACAAATACTTCCCACAAAACTAGCAGGACTGAATTTATAAAATTTAAGGCAATAGTTCATTCTTTGTCGTCATAGATTTAATAAGGCTATACAGTATCATAAATCCTAAGTAAAAACAATATTGAAAAATATGCATAGTCACACAATCAAGCATTGAATGCCATTAGAGCAGTGTTTCCCAACCTTTTTTAAATGATTACCCCAAAATTTTATTTCCAACTAATCAATTACCCCATTGAACATATACCCGGTAACATCGGATGTTTTTTGTAGCCACCTGATGAACTGTATGGATCATGTAGCCCGCTATTGGCTGATTATAGTTAAGGATCCAAAACAAATGCAAACTTTTCCATTTTAATGGATATCAAAATGAACCATCATCAGTGCAGAATATTCAATGTAACAATATTAATAGATAATATTTAGTAATCACTTTGTTTCAGAACATCTTGATTACCCCAAAAATACAGGTCCATTACCCCACTGGGGTAATTTACCCCAGGGTTGGGAAACACTGCATTAGAGTGATAACTTCTGGTCACAGTGCTATCTCTTCTACAAATTCATGGGCATGCTGTCGCCCTAAAATGCATGCTTCTACAAGGAGTGCTTATTGACCAGGTTAAAAAGATTAATTTATTTTCTAATTTTTCTGTATACATACTCCCATTGACATTTGAATTAACAGGTACATTAATCTATTTCTCCCCTATTCCAAGAGGAGAGTCTATCAACAAGCCTCACTCTTCTTTTCCTTCCCTTCTTTTATTATCTTTTTTTCTTTTATCTCTTGTGGGCTCTTGTCGTATGACAGCTCTCTATAAAACTGGTACTTATAGACATCACTGGCGATTGATCCCAAAAATATTTGATTGGATATCATTCATGTAAAAATATGCAACATTTATTTAAGCCTGTCCATATGAAAATTTTCACCGGTATTACTGACGCACATAAGCCTATTGCCAGCTTGCATCGAATAAAATGTTGCAACAAGAGTTCAATGCAGGCAATAACATACGCAGGTCACCAACAGTAATAACTAATATCACGGAAGAACTCATTGATTCATACCGTTTCGTTTTCGTAAATCTAAAATTCCTGTGAATATATCATAGCGGACAGAAAGTCGTCATTATTCAACCAATGAATTACATATTCGTTGATTCGTTACGGACCTACTCTGGATATCACGGCCAATATATTGCAACGGGAAATGAAACACTCTCGTTCTACATAATGAATGAGATTCCGTACGTCCGGGTTGCAATGGGCAGCTAAAAGATCAAATGGCAAATTGCGATACTCCAAATCATTTGTTTGCTGTCTTGCTCGTTTTATTTTACTAGTTTTTATCGTTATTCTCTTTTTATTTTACCTATTTTTCTTTCTTTCGCCAGCAGATTTTTTTTCTCCCCTTTCAGGCAGCCGATGCGCTTAACTCACTGAGTTGTTTAAGGTGAATAAAGGCGAGATCCGTGTTTTATAGCTTTCCCGTTTTTCATTCTTTCTGTCCTCTGTTTTTTGCACCAAAAATGGTTATTCAGGTACACTTTATTCAACTATAACGATCTTGGACTGGTGCTTATGGATAGAGTAGAATAAGCTTGTCAAAAACTATCATTATTCTTCCTCAAGTACCCAAACAATATATTGAGAGCCGCAATAAACTTAAGTTACACTGTTGGAAATTTGTCGTAAAAAAACTGTAAAAATCCTAGAATAAATGTTGGCAGGCATTTACAGTTTTAAAAACAGATACATGGACGTTAAGGAGTAATATTACGGTCACCAACCCGTAAAAGATAATAACAAAGTAGGGTAAAAATTACGGTCTCCTGTATTTTACTGAAATACGGCTGACAATATTATATTTTTTTTACGGAGAATTTCCTATTAAATTTCCTGTTTTTAACAGTGAAGGTAACACTGTTATTCCATTCCTATCACAAAATGTAAAAAAAAAAAAAACGCCTCTTCCAGGTCTTCTTTTGGTATATCATTTCACCATTGACGACTTCGTTTCGAGAAATGTCAGCAACCTTCTCAAAATTATCAGAATTAATCAGCCTTTTCACATGACTACTATAGTGAAGTTCTTATGTCTAAGCTAAAATCGACAGAGAATGCTATTTGTACCATGAAGGCCAAAGAGCCTCTGATATTTATAAATAACTTCCATACTATAACATAGCTCTTTGATGTGTGCAAAATTACCGTCTTTCTCTGCACACACATAAAAATAAAATAAAAAATACAAGCAAAGCTGGAGTAAAATACTAGGACGAAGCTCACATGAAAATTCATATCGTCTTTAAAACAGGTAAGATTACGGGAATTAGGGAAAATTGAAGTATCGAGAGAAATCCGAAGAATAACAGAACTTTGAATGAAAAATCCCAGGAGCAATAACTTTAAATGGTAAATGAATACTGAAGACTCGATTCAATTTATCAGGAGTCGGATATGCAAGGGCAAAATATTTGTAAGTACAATACAGTCTTACTATTGAAATAAGTAGATAAATAACACTCCTGCTTTGATATAAATAAACAATCGTTAATGAACCTGGAAAAATAATTTCGACACAGTGAGACTAGTACTGTGAAAATAGTTGAAATAAAGGATAGAATATATAAACATACGTCTGTAAGGCAAGCAAAGGGAAGCGAATGTGGTGTAAAATAGTGGCCCTATGAAAATTATAGAAGTTGATTGGTGACAATTGAACAATGCTGCAGACTGATGAAAATGTTTCAGAACTCTTGAAGAGGAGGAAGTTGAAAGCGAAACTTGGCATAAGTGGATTACAAACAGAAGTTGGAGTTTGGAAATGTGAATAACGAGTACTAATACACATTGTGAAAATGGAGAATTCTCGGAACAGTTGACTATTGTATCAGAAAACTAGAAAATTGTGGGAAAGATTTTTTTTTTTTTTTCTTAAAGAAGGGGAGTGTTTACGAAACCAAATGTGATACAAAGACGATAAACGCTATTAGGCAAAAATGCTTTACTTGACATAACCAAATTTCGTTAAAAAACATAGTACTTTGGTATTGTAGATGGAATATAGTGATGTAGAGAATAATTATAGATACTTGGAAATTTCTGGGACAAAGAACAAAAGTAAGACAAAGCAGGTGATGGAATAAATTGTGGAATTAACGCTGTAACAAAATTATATTAATGGCCAAAAATAAGCAATATATAAGAGAGTGGCCAGGTGACTTTAGGAATGGACCACATAGTGGGATATTGCTGACAGGAACTCTATCTAAAGTATATTAAACGGTTTTCTTGCAGATGACTTCTTGATAAGATGTAAATCCTTGATTTAGTAGTTAATTATTGTATATGAAAGTGACTGGCATTTGGTTCTTGATCAAAATAAACCTCCTTTAGTAGAGAATTCCTCGTTGTTTATACACACACACACACTCATACCGACACACACACACACACATACACACACACACACACACACACACACACATATATATATATATATATATATATATATATATATATATATATATATATATATATATATATATATATGTGTGTGTGTGTGTATATAAATGTATATATCTATGTACAAGCATTTATTTCCACGAAAGGAAGCTTGGTTGCAGCTGGTAATTTCGTCGTATTGACAAAAGATCAAAGTTGTTAGAACTTAAGTACTATACCTAAACCATGTCTTCATTTTCTTTCGTGGTTTGAGATATTTATGTAAATATATATATATATATATATATATATATATATATATATATATATATATATATATATATATACATATATGTGTCTATATATACAGTATATATATATATATATATATATATATATATATATATATATATATATATGCGTGTGTAAATATATATATATATATATATATATATATATATATGCGTGTGTAAATATATATATATATATATATATATATATATATATATATATATATATATATTAACTGAGTTTATCTTGTGTATTTTGTTACACCTTTAGTTTTTACAAGGCTTATCTCTCATTCTCAAAGTCAATAGTCCGTCAATTTTTATTATTATTAGGAATCCCCATAGGGGAATACTATTGTTTTTGGTAGTAGTATTATTATTCTTTCCACGCCTTTTTTTTCGCAAGAAATCTGAAATAATTATCATAGGTAGCCTATGGTAAGAATATGCCATAGACCCAGTTAAAGTGACCTTGACCTACTTTTCAAGGTCACAGGGGATTTTAAAGACAAAATTTATAAAATTTGAAATTGCCATTAGGCCTAAAGTATAAGCCGTATGGCTAAGGGCCTCATGAACAATGATACAGAGGTAAATTCCCAGAAATTGCCCTACTTTAATGCAAGTAGATCAAGGTCAAGGTCGCTAATGGCCAAACCGGCTCAAAACAGGTTTGTTTCCGAGATCTCAAAAACCGGAAAGCACAGAGCCCTGATCTTAGTGGCATATGATGCCCTATATATTCATCTAATGTTAGCTTAACTTTTGTAGCAACTGCTTAATTGATTTTTTTATTATAGATTTTTAAATATTTTTGACATTGCAGAAATCGTGACCTTGGCAATTTCTCCACGAAATACTAGTTTTTGATCATAGCATGCTATAGTAAACTACCCCAAACATATGCATAAAACCTACAAATGGAATGTCAAATTTGACCTTGACCCTCATTTTAAAGGTTATTTGACTATTTCATGGAAAAAATTTGACGTGGCCTAAAAGTGATGTTTTGTTGTGACCGCCGGCCCCGCCCCCATTCGCACATGCTCTTTCAGAATATGAGGTTATATTTAACCCGTGACCTTCACATGACCTTGTAAGTGCCCATTGTCCTCAAGTTCAAAGGTCAATTTCTCTATATTTGTCATTTTTGCCCATGTTTTACCTATATATACCTGCAAATGAGCATTAGCATCGTCCGAGGAGTGGGTTCAAGAATATGGTGTAGGGTTAATCACTTTATCTCCAAAGACTTCATGAGAAACTGGACAATTGAAACATTCTGGCGTCATATATCTTAAAGAGATAAGGCTTTTTGTAAAAAAGAAATATACGTATAGTTGATACTGACACAGACAGGAAGAGAAAATAAAAGTAAATCTAGGATAGAGACAGGGCTAAGTACCAAAGCAGTGGCAAATATGAACAGATGCAACGAGTTTTGATGGGAAATCAGATTAATTTATATAATAGAAAAATAACATCGAAAGATGGTGATTCCTATTACGTTATTTTTTTCTCTCTCTCTCTTCTCTCTCTCTCTCTCTCTCTCTCTCTCTCTCTCTCTCTCTCTCTCTCTCTCTCTCTCTCTCTCTCTCTCTCTCTCTATATATATATATATATATATATGTGTGTGTGTGTGTGTGTGTGTGTGTGTGTGTGTGTGTGTGTGTGTGTGTGTGTGTGTGTGTGCGTGTGTTTTAATGAATTGATAAAGTACCAGAAATTACCTTCATGAAAATGGACCTAGATCTTCATTTCTAAATAAAAAGAACATAAGTTCACACATTCACAAATACTTTCTCTCTCTCTCTCTCTCTCTCTCTCTCTCTCTCTCTCTCTCTCTCTCTCTCTCTCTCTCTCTCTCTCGTTATTAAAAGTACTGCAGCATAATAGTAAAATATTTAATTAATGGTTTATTTACTAATGACAAAACCTACTACAAAAAACAGGATTGCATCATGACCCGATGAAAAGATGAATAAACGAACTAATGAATAAACAAATGAAGCGAGTGAATAAATGTATGAAAAGATATATCAAAAATTAAATCGTTTTAATCTGCCTGGAATTGCATGCAGCTAACGGCCACGCTAATCAGAGACTCCAGCAAATCAATTTTGTATTTTTATCTTCGGTATCTGATTTCATGAACGTCCATTACAAATGCACGCGAATGATTATCATCCTTATTAATAAGTCACGCGAGTCTTTGTTGAGGGATTCATGACTCGTCTCTTTGTGGGTGATTATTCATCCTATTTATAAAGGATTCCTTCGCTGAAGCAATATTCAGCCTATATTTCAGTCATCAGCCTTGGACAAGCGTAATCTATTTTTCATCATCAATTCAGGTAGAAAATAGTATTGAAATAATAATTCAATTATTCATGCTTCATTCTGCTCTTACTTGATTTATTCAGTTCTCCAATGATCACTCGACTCCTGTGAGATTCATTTCTACTGCATTCGATTTTTTTCATCCATCTTGTCTGTGTATGAATCATTTTCGCCTTGATTCATCTTCTGATCCCATAAATTATCCTTTGTTTTTATAACTTATTTTATCCGCAATTATTTTACACTTTAGAATAAGATTCATCACAGTTCATGCTTGCTATTCCCGTGTGATTCGTATTAGTATTGAACTCCTTGTAGTCATGACTAATTCGTAATATACGCGTTCTATCAAAGGTTTAAAGGCTTAAAGGACACGCATGAATGACAGAGGCAAGGGACAGTGACATTGCCCTATCGAGCAGGCCAATGCACTAGAGACTGACCATATACATATGATCAGCGCCTAAGCATCCTCTCAACCCAAGCTAGAACCAAGGAGATCCAGGCAGTGGTTGCGGACTCAGCAGATAGACCTATAGGCTCCACCGACCACCCCCCCCCCTCATCACCCTATTCATATGTGATTTGATCTATAGCTGTTTAATTCATACTCTCCAAGTGTGATTCATCCTATGTGACGTGTTCAATTAATCCGGTTGGGTGTGATTCTTCATTACCGTGTAGGATTAATCTTCTTTACATGTGATTCGTTCTATATGTGTTTCACTTGATATCTTTAACCGTAATTTGTCATATATGTAATCAATTCCTCCTCTTCTAGTGTGATTCATCCTATACAGTGTGCGCTTGACTCAACCTTTTCATGTATGATCTGTTCTACACGTGCTCGATTCATCTCCTGCAATTGTGGTTCATCCTATAAATGTTCGATCCCTCCTCTTCAAGCGTGATTCTACATACACATGTTCGATTCATCCTTTTCAAATTGGATTTGTTTTAAACGTCCATGATTCATCCTCTTCAAGCTTGATTAATCCTATATGTGTTCGAATCCAACTCTTCAAGTGTGAATTGCCTTATTTGTCCATGATTCATTCACTTTGAATGATTCCTCCAAGCCTTGTATGATTCATCCTCTTTCTAAGATTGGCCTCATCCTCTTCATGTGATTCGTTCTCTCGTCAACCGAGTCTTTCATTTCATGTCATTCCTCCTCTCAGCATGCAACTTAGCCTATTCAAACGTCGTTTGTCCTTTAGATTTACGATTAATCCTGTATACGTATGTGTCATTCCCTCTGTCCGTTTTTAATTCATATATTTCATGTCCAAATCCCAATATGCGATAACTCACTTTATGCCATTCCTTCTTTATGTGTATCATTCAAGTATCTCATTTAATCTCTCATATATATATATATATATATATATATATATATATATATATATATATATATATATATATATATATATATATATATATGTATATATATATATATATATATATATATATATATATATATATATATATATATTTTATCATTATTATTATAATTTTTACTTGCTAAGCTACAACCCTAATGGGAAGAGCAGGATGCTATAAACCCAGGAGCTCCAACAGGGAAAATAGTCCATTGCAGAAAGGATGTAGGGAAAAATAAAATATTCTAAGGAGAGTACCAACATTAAAATAAATATCTGCTATAGAAACTAAAAAAGCTTTAAAAAAAATATAGGAATATAAAGAAGATAGAACAGTGTGCCCGAGTGTACCCTCAAGCAAGAGAACTCTAACCCAAGACAGCGGAAAACCATAGTCCAGAGGCTATGCCACTACCCAAGACTAGAGAACATTTTATTCCTCCTATTCACGCAAGATTCATACAACTCTGGTATTATTCCTCCTATCTGTGTATGATTCATACATCTCGCTTGTCATTCCTGCTATCTCCATATGAGTCATATATCTCACGTGTCATTCCTCCTATCCAGGTATGATTCATCCTCTTCATGGGCGATTCTTCTCGCGGTAAGTAATTTGCACCTCAAAAGCTGTCCCCTGAATATCCCATTTACGAAAGCGGCGGACGAGTGGCTCTTCGGTTGCCAACAATTTTCGCGGTCTATTTTGAAGATGACAACTCATCAAAAATCCCAAAAGCCAAAAATATTCGAGATCCGGGAGCTCATGCGAGGCTTTAAATAATGTCTCTATCCTTGTCTCTGTCTTGCTATACTTGGCCATTTCTTTCCCTCACTTTCTTCTATGTGTGACCCACCCTTTCTATGACCATATACTTGTAGTTATTAGCTTTTATTTGGCTTTCTTATTCTCTGTTACAATACTGTTGATTTGTATGATTTATTATTTCTACATCCCATTAGTCCTAACCAATTCTTGTCTGCCTGTCTTTCTTTGTTTTTATTTCGCCTTGT
This sequence comes from Palaemon carinicauda, assembly GCF_036898095.1. Taxonomy (NCBI): domain Eukaryota; kingdom Metazoa; phylum Arthropoda; class Malacostraca; order Decapoda; family Palaemonidae; genus Palaemon; species Palaemon carinicauda. The sequence goes on from NC_090730.1 coordinate 37,827,285, forward strand.
ATCAAAATCACTCTGATTTCTGATCACCCTCGACTTCTCTATCTCTCTATGACAGTTTGTATCTTTAACCATGTGTTTATCCTTCTTGCCTCGGTTCGTCAGTTTCTGTTCACTCCCACTCCAACGGCCCCACCCTCTCTCTCCCTCTCTCTCTCTCTCTCTCTCTCTCTCTCTCTCTCTCTCTCTCTCTCTCTCAACAACCGTCACAAAGTGATCAGCAATATTGATATCGGAAAATGGAGTGACCCCAAAATAATCCAGCGATCAGAAGCATCATCCTTCTTTCTTTCCATATATTCATCAGTTCCAGTCGACCACAAACGACGACGTAGGGCTGACACCGGGGCCTACTTCCAGGGAGATGGAAATAGGGACAAAGGTTTTGCCACACGAAATTTATGCGTGATATCGAGTTAGTGTCATTGATTCCCGGGAGACACTCGGCCCAATGGTATTCAATATCTCTCTCTTTTGGTGCGTTCTTCATTTTGCATTGTGGAAACCCTTA
>NC_090730.1:37832792-37835292 GCF_036898095.1 Palaemon carinicauda
CTAATTGTGTCCCGTGGTGGGCCGGGATATCGGGTAAAACTCGCTGGTAAGAGACTGATGTCTCGCCAGGTAAATCCTCGGACAGCTGGGTAGTGTCAGGTTCCGATATCTTTTATGGCCTCTCGTGGCATGGTTGGTTTCGACCTGGCCTTTCATTAGAAGGGGCTAGCGTTCGATCCCAAGTATGAGGTAGAAATTTATTTCTATTTGAACACGATTTTGTGTTGATATTTATCCATATTGACTCATTAGGGGTAATTTGAATGAATTACTACCAATTGTGTCACGTGGTGGGCCGGGATATCGGGTAAAACTCGCTGGTAAGAGACTGATGTCTCGCCAGGTAAATCCTCGGACAGCTGGCTAGCGTCAGGTTCCGATATCTTTTATAGCCTCTCGTGGCATGGTTGGTTTCGACCTGGCCTTTCATTAGAAGGGGCTAGCGTTCGATCCCAAGTATAAGGTAGAAATTTATTTCTATTTGAACATGATGTTGTGTTGATATTTATCCATATTGACTCATTAGGGGTAATTTGAATAAATTACTACCAATTGTGTCACGTGTTGGGCCGGTATATCGGGTAAAACTCGCTTGTAAGAGACTGATGTCTCGCCAGGTAAATTCTCGGACAGCTGGGTAGCGTCAGGTTCCGATATCTTTTATGGTCTCTCGTGGCATGGTTGGTTTCGACCTGGCCTTTCATTAGAAGGGGCTAGCGTTCGATCCCAAGTATGAGGTAGAAATTTATTTCTATTTGAACACGATGTTGTGTTGATATTTATCCATATTGACTCATTAGGGGTAATTTGAATGAATTACTACCAATTGTGTCATGTGGTGGGCCGGGATATCGGGTAAAACTTGCTGGTAAGAGACTGATGTCTCGCCAGGTAAATCCTCGGACAGCTGGGTAGCGTCAGGTTACGATATCTTTTATGGCCTCTCGTGGCATGGTTGGTTTCGACCTGGCCTTTCATTAGAAGGGGCTAGTGTTCGATCCCAAGTATGAGGTAGAAATTTATTTCTATTTGAACACGATGTTGTGTTGATCTTTATCCATATTGACTCATTAGGGGTAATTTGAATGAATTACTACCAATTGTGTCATGTGGTGGGCCGGGATATCGGGTAAAACTCGCTGGTAAGAGACTGATGTCTCGCCAGGTAAATCCTCGGACAGCTGGGTAGCGTCAGGTTCCGATATCTTTTATGGCCTCTCGTGGCATGGTTGGTTTCGACCTGGCCTTTCATTAGAAGGGGCTAGCGTTCGATCCCAAGTATGAGGTAGAAATTTATTTCTATTTGAACACGATGTTGTGTTGATATTTATCCATATATATATATATAATATATTATATATAAAACCCAAATGAGCGCCGACAGTTGAGCGCCCACAATTGAGCGCAAGACAAATGCGCGCACTAACATTTAAGCGCCGACATTTGAGCGCCCTAATTTGAAAATTCAATCCTCTCATGTTTTTGCATTGACATTATAGACGTTTAGTACTCACTGTTACAAGTGTTTGTATATAAAGGCAGAAGAAACAATCTTAATCTTTATTTGCTATAAAAACAATTTGTAAATAGAATATAACTACTTTTGTAGGGTAAGATTATATGATATAGAACGCAGACAATTATCTGCGTTCTTCAAGAGAGCCATTAGATTATAATCTAATGGCTCTCTTGAAGAATACTCACCAACAATTTTAATTATATCATTGTTTACTCGTACATATTTTTGTGTTTTACAGGTTCATGCCGCCCACAGTTTATTCTGATCAATTTGGTTGAGGTGTGATTTTGTTCAATTCTTAAAATTTCTATGATAGAATAGCTGAGGAGCTATTTTGAACGTTCAATTTCCCATCCAGTGCTTATTTTATTTCATCACTCTGTCAAGTCTCTAACAGTAGCCTTCGTGCAATATATTATATCTTTTTCTCTGGATGATGTTACCTTCTCCATACCGAGGGTACTTTGAACTAAAATAAAGCAAAGGTATTTCACTTTTAGAAAGTTTAGTTAAAATTTCCAACATAGAAATAATTTTAAAGATATACTAATAACCAAATGCTACGCACACAAAAGGAAAGTTAACGATAGTAACAAAACAAGTTAACTGTGTAAACAAAAGATTTTAAGGAATTTTAACGATAATAAACACCGATAACATGACATTTTTGGAAGACCAATTTTACGAAGTAAATAATTTTTTTTACTAACCGAACAACAGTTATGGAGGGACATAGATAGATATTTAGATAGACTGATATATACAGATAATAAATAGTTACACAGAGCGTGTATGTGTGTGCGTGTTTGTCTTTTGTTCTAAAGTTTCGTGCGCGCAATTGTCGGCGCTCTAATGTTAGTGTGAGCATTTGTCTCGCGCGCAATTGTCGGCGCTCAACTGTCGGCGCTCATTTGTCTTGCGCGCAAAAGTCGGACCACGACTTTAGGTAACCCCTATTTCATGACCACAGCACATCCAGGT
>NC_090730.1:37840292-37842792 GCF_036898095.1 Palaemon carinicauda
ATGGAAAAAGGAGAGCAAGTGGATTGTTAATCACGAAGAAAGTGTTGGTCATTTGGCGATTTTGTGGACCTTTATATCACTACAAAACTACCTTCGGTTAAGATTCAAATTCCGAAAACCATATTTCATTGACAGATTAAACAGGCTCTGTTGCCTGACAAAGAAAACCATCAATGTCCAATGGAAGTTCAGTACACACAAACTCACGATCATCATATCGGATGAGGGCATACAAAAACAAGTAGAGTATAAGCGAAACATGCTTCCTAAACTCTTTGGAAGAAGCGTATTTTTAGGGGGATATCTCAGTTACTAATTCATCTTTTTAGACTAGTGTTGAGAAATAGAATAAGATTAAAAAATTTAGAAATTCTCTGCCATAAAGTTTTACCAAATTTTTAAACATAAATAAAAAGACACAGATACGAACCAAAATTTTGCGTCTATATATATATATATATATATATATATATATATATATATATATATATATATATATATATATGTATATATATATATACATATATATATATATATATATATATACATATATATATATATATATATATATATATATATATATATATATATATATATTTATATATATATATAAATACACACATATATTTATATATATTTATATAAATAAATTTTTACACACAAGCACATACATGCACAAACATATATATATATATATATATATACATATATATATATATATATATATATATATATATATATATATATATACTGTATATATATAATGTATATATATCCCTTATATAGTATGTGACTAGAAAGGCTATGACTTTTGATATCGGCAAGAATCTTTGGCTGAAGCTGGCAGTTTCAAAAATTATCCCACTCCTTGCCTATAACTCAGACCTAATACCCAATATAAAAACTAATTCAAAGTATGGTTCTCTTCCCTAATGCAACGTTCCTTCAAAATACTAAATAGCAAGATACCAATATATACACACGGTACATATACACACATATACATACATATATATACAAACCCATACATAAATACATATATATATATATATATATATATATATATATATATATATATATATATATATATATATGTGTGTGTGTGTGTGTGTGTATGTGCGTGTGTGCGCGCGTCCATATACACACACACATATATATATATATATATATATATATATATATATATATATATAAATAAATAAATAAATAAATATATGTATATATATATATATATATATATATATATATATATATATATATATATATATATATATATATATATATACATATATATTAAAAGCAAGCCACTCCCTTAAATCTTTTATGTTATATAAATTTCTTCATCATGCAGTTTCACTGACAAGTTTATAAAACAAAAGTGCCTCAAAGGATGTTTTACGAAGGATAATAAAAGCAGGTTATGAGGGAGTTAAACTATCCTACTGACCAAGATTTATTATGCAACCTTTCATTCTGCTCGAAATTAAAACTTAAATGAAAGCATCATTTCGTATGACAGGTTTAATTCACTTACTACACGAAAAAATTAACTATATAAACATCATATTTTTCCCCTAGTCAGAAATACCTTTCAGAATGTTGGTTTTATTATTTTCTCATCATCAAGGGTTTTCGTAAAGTAATAATGGAAACTTTTTAATTTTTTTTTTTTCATATTGGTGCTAATGTTTTTGCTGAATTTTTAATAAGCCATTTCATAAATAGTACACTCACGTACAAACATAAGGAATAAACAGGCAATGTTGAGCTTTGTTGGAAAGACTTATTTTATACGTTGAATAAAAAGTCTTACAATGAGCATGGTACGGTGGAAAGGGTAAATTTTGTCAACTTATAAAGAGAGAGAGAGAGAGAGAGAGAGAGAGAGAGAGAGAGAGAGAGAGAGAGAGAGAGAGAGAGAGAGAGAGAGAGTTTAGATTTTATTTTTGCAAGAGAGGAATAACAAACATCAGTCCTACCACACACACACACACACACACACACATATATATATATATATATATATATATATATATATATATATATATATATATATATATATATATATATATATATATATATATACATATACATATATATATATATATATATATATATATATATATATATATATATATATATATATATATATATATATATATATCCTGAAATCTACAATCTTTAGGATACCAACACATTAAGGTAGCTAAAGTTGAAATAAGACTTACAGTAGTTACTGGTCGTGGTACTTTTTATGAAAAGGGGGAACGGGAGAAAAAAAATTAGTTTCTTGAATTATCCTCAGAAAAAAAAATTAAAACAATATTTGCAGGGGAAAAATGCGTTCACACAGTAAACCTCCAATTATCTTCAGCATAAACCCAACCAAAGATTGAAAAAAAATATACAGAAAATACATTTTCAATATATCTCTGTTCAAAATAGCTTTAGGATAAGTCATAAAACATACAATTGAAGGAATAAAATCCATTATTAAAAA
>NC_090730.1:37847792-37852792 GCF_036898095.1 Palaemon carinicauda
GCATCATGGAGCCACAGCTATAAGATAAATACCCCCAAACCTTCTATCGTTTTTTTTTTTTTTTTTTTTTTTTTTTTTTTTTTTTAGGTAAACTCCCATATTTCACTCTTATCTTTTTTTTTCAAGAGAATGGACGTCTCGGCTTCAGGATATAATGGCTAGGAATGTTTGACCTGCAAATATGAGAGAGAGAGAGAGAGAGAGAGAGATGAGAGCGAGAGAGAGAGAGAGAGAGAGAGAGGGAGAGAGAGAGAGAGAGAGAGAGGAGAAGAGAGAGAATTTTTCAAAAATACATATTCCACGTTTCACATAGCATGCATTTTAAAATAATTAAACAGAGTATGAGGAAGAGAGAGAAGGAGAGTGAGAGCCCAAATATTGAAAGAAGAGATCATCTTTGCTATGAAGTCTAAGGAAAACAAATGTCTTGCCTTATAAAGGAAGCTATATGGATTGGCCTTGGCTAGGAGTGCTGTTAAGGAACGGAGAAAGGCGGAAGGGGGCAGGGACAGAGAATATCATAGTGGAGGGCAGTTTTTTGGCGGAGGGGGGGGGGGGGGTGTAGAAGGAAAGAAAGAAGAGGGGCCAAGAGTGTTCACACATCGTCTGGAACTTAGGCAATGGGTCCAGTTGCCGTCAACCTTCAGTGACAGTAAGTACCAGCGTCATAGTCTTCATATTTTCTTACCGAATTTTACTTCCCAAACACACAAAGGTGACCTTCAATTTCCCCAAAATTTTCCTCTTATTCGTTGTAAAAGGATTGGGTTGGGTAGAGACGCAGAGAAGGCGGAGGAGAAAAAATAACACCGAATAGAAAAAGGGGGGTGAAAAATATTTGTTTCCCGGAACCCATCATCGTTGAAATAGATGCAAATCTCCATAACGGAATCACTTTCGCCTCTTCATCCTGGCATTGATAACCGAAATTTAACGGCGTAACCTAATCAAATGGTATTTCACTCGATTTCGGGTTTCACTTTGATGGAGAATGTCATTTGTTATGTATTTTATTCTCTCTCTCTCTCTCCTCTCTCTCTCTCTCTCTCTCTCTCTCTCTCTCTCTCTCTCTAAAAATGTATGTGTTATATGTAGCATATAAGTTTAATAGAAATTCAATATGCAGCCTCAACGATAATTCTTTTACATACATATATGAGAGAGAGAGAGAGAGAGAGAGAGAGAGAGAGAGAGAGAGAGAGAGAAAGACCCTCCCATACAAACTCTGTCCATCTGTTTGCATGAACACGTACCGAATGCTTGCAATTGCCTGTTTTGTTCCTCCAACTGAGTTAGTCTATGACTATATTCTGGAATGTTAAAACAATGTTGTGGAATTCAGCCATTTGAGAGGAAATGGATTTAGACGAGTGACCCAATATCTGTATGGCGATATACGTTATCCAGATTAGTTTGGGCCTCTTTTTATCATTCTTTATTATATCTTTTTTTTTTGGGGGGGGGGGGATTTGTGAATAGCCATAGTGGTGCGAATGACGAATCAATACTGCAACTATTTATTTATTTTTTCATTTATTTATTTTTTTTCTTTTTGCAATATATCCAAATGTTTATCGGCAGTGAATCATATTTCCGCGCTATTTATATTTCCCCTTTCCGCTTCTTCGTCCATGATATTCATCCATGATTAATTCCGGTCTTTCACGGTTCCTTTATCCAAACTTTTCTAAAGTGCAATATTCTCTAATCTCTTTATGAATTATTCTCAAAGCACCCAGATCAATGTTCTTACCTATGTTAGCATCATCTGATGTTTAATCCTCTTAACATACCAAGTGTTTCAACATTTTATTTCATACGCCACTGTACTTCCATTAAGGAGACTTGGTTTAAGAATAGCCTCTTATATTTCTCTTACGGCTTTCCTAGAACCTCCTTTTCTCTAAAAAGTCTTTCGTATACACTGCTACATTCTTTGCTTCCCCTCAAATTATTCACACCCTGTAGTCACTTTTAATATTTATTTCTATATATCTACGTCAGTAAATTGTTTAATTATTCTAGCACTTACATTAACATTCACCTATTCTTCTTATTACTTTTCTTTCACACAGTTATTCCTACATAAAGGGGTCGGTTTCAGACAGGGTTAATAATTTGGCAAAGTTTTTACGATCCTATGACCTTGCATTCATCAACGGACATACTACTGTATAAGACAAAACTCCAGGACCGAGGAAGGACCGGGTTTATAGGATAGTGAAACCTGCTAGCTGACACCCCTAGACTTCAGTTTAAAACTCCATCCCGGACGTCCTTTTACGGTCTCGAGTGGTTCTGTCATCACTCATTCCATCCTATCCTATCTCATCTCATCGTCATCATCTGTCTTCTGCGTGTTCCCGTGCCGACCAAGAATAGTTATTATCCTCTATTTCGGAGGAAAATCACGATATCAAGGCAATCTTCGAACAAAATCAACCACAGTTATTGCCGGTGTGCCTAAGTTTTGACTAGATAGTTCAACTGCGAGTCAGTAGTTTCCGCAGTTATTAGCAGGGGGCCTATATTTTGCTAAAAAGAAAACTGCAAGGCAATGTCTGTCATTATAGCCACTTTATACGACACGGAGGACGTATTAGCATTCCTTTATACATGTTCCAGTAATTCAATTTTATTTGCATTCTAGAAATTAGGATCCATTTTGCTACCCAGCAACTTTGAACCAATATCCTTAATTACTTTTCTTTTTTTACTTCTAGCATCATCCCATCGATCAATATGCCAACAAGGTATGATATGAAAGGCAGAATTGCCTTGGACTAAAATTTATAACAAATCAGTCAATTTCCTGTTTTCATATTCTAACACATCCTTTACTTTCATCTTGAAAGATTTTACCTAAACAATGAAGTGTTTGTCTCTCACCTTTCTACCTACATCAGTTCTTTCATTTAGATTTTCTAAGCCCATGCAGGCAACATACTATCAATTATTTCCTCTTATACGAGTTTTTTTTTTGTTTGATATAAATTATTTACTCTCACTGTTCTTCCTCTATCTATCAGTTTATAATTTTCATGTTTTCTACTCATTCCAGATATGAGGATTGAGCGATTAATATAGCTATCTATCCCTTTGTAAGTACTGTCATTTTGTTCTTTCAGCACTTTTTTTTCCTCTTTGCTTGTGTGTAAATATATATATATATATATATATATATATATATATATATATATATATATATACACACATATATATATATATATATATATATATATATATATATATATATATATATATATATATATATATATATATATATAACTTTATTAGTTTTCTTAAACATGCTTAATATAATCTATTTAAAGATAATTGAAAAAATAAGGGTTTATTCTTGGAATTATTCTAGGAATAGTATATTTATTTTTTTACCATTATCTGACTGCAAATGTTTGAAGATAACGGTAGCCTTATCCTACAGGTATAATGTACATATGACAAGGGGATGGAATATCTATACAACACAAAGGGGCAAGGATAATGTTGGAGACCAATTGATATTCTAGGTCCTGGAATAACTCAAAGCAAATGACAGAGCTTGGCTGAAGATAGAGACTTCAAAGGGTACATGGCCAATCGTGAAACGGAAGAATAGCCACAGTGTTAGATGAAGGCCTTCATCAAGTTTTATGTGACCAATTGATTGAGACAATTAGGATGGATGCACAATCCATGTACTAGAGATTTATTGATGGCCTTTTCTCTTCGATACAGAGGGCTTCTGAAAGCGAGTGGCGTCTTTGTTAGAAATTTGTATTACATTTGTAAAACTCCTTTAACTCCTTCAATGGAGCCTGATGATCCATTAGTTGTTGAGGCAATGGCATATGGCGTTCTTAATTGTCACTCATCCAACTACTGAGATATTATTATTTTTTTTTTTTTACTTTGCTGGTTGAACGATTAATAAAATAAATCCTATCTTAATTATATAAAGAGAAACGTCTTTTCACTTCCTTTTTGAAAATTCCACCGTGACTGATGAGACAAAAAGAATGTTATTACCTGGTAGTTAGCTTCATGTGTTCGGTCACAATAGAAAAAAGCTAGTCATAGAACTTCCAACTCACACAAAATATATACTAAGCAGACACACACATACACACACACACACACACACACACACATATATATATATATATAATTTATATATATATATATATTATATATATATATATATGTACACCACACACATATATATATATATATATATATATATATATATATATATATATATATGTATATATATATATATATATATATATATATATATATATATATATATATATATATATATATATATATATATATATATATATGATGAACATTGCAGATTTAGACGTGTTTTTCATATCCAAATAAGCCATATATTTTCAATCATTAATACCTGGATTCTCTTACTGACTTCGGGATCAGAGCCCCAGGCGAAACCACTCTAAGTCCATAACATCTGACCGGCCAGGAATCGAACCCTAGTCCAGGATGCTTGTATGACAATGACAATACCGTGGCTTAATGGTATTGTCACTGTCATACAAGCATCCTGGACTAGAGTTCGATTCCCGCAAGGTCAGATTCTATTGTCTATGAGGGGTTTAGCCTGGGGCTCTGATCCCGAGGTCGGTAAGAGAATCCAGTCATTAATATACTGGAATATATGACTTATTTGAATATATATATATATATATATATATATATATATATATATATATATATATATGTGTGTGTGTGTGTGTGTGTGTATGTGTGTGTTCATACATTATAATTAAAACCTTTCATTAATAATATTTCAGCTCTTACAGCTCAGAAGAGTTGCTGGAAAGTTTTCAAGTCTCTCACTAGACAGCAAAGCCCAACCGAAGAAGCGTCAATTATTTCGAAGACAAGAAAACTTTTAACTCGTTTGGATCTGCTCCTTGTGAACAGAAATTGGTTTCTCGACACAAACCTATTAGCTAAGCGACTTCATTATCTAG
>NC_090730.1:37860292-37870292 GCF_036898095.1 Palaemon carinicauda
AATGTGAGAGCAAACTTCTCCAGACTAGATGCGGAATCCACCTACAAGGAGCAATCAGCAACTAGCATATGTTATAACGGCCCAACAAAGTTTTATATGTAGAGCCAGCTCTAGCCCCTTCGCCCTGAATTAGCCTGATGATGAAACGCACGGCACCTTAGTATTATTTTAGTAAAATTGTTGAATTGTTTTTGTCTTTTGCTCCCCCTACATAGACAAACAGCACAGTTACTGTCGGAACGCAGTACTAATGAAGGAAGGCAAACAAGAACAATAGAAAAGCACAACTACAAGATAAATGTAACTGAAGCCGCGATCATATTTAATGAAACATACCTAAAAGAGGGTCTACAACCAAAATATTATTGATATTATTGTCTTCATTGATATTACAAGTTGTGTTTACCTGTTGATTCAAACGTAATCAAATAATGAATAATAATAAAAAAAAATATATAAAATAAGCTGAAGCTGTACAGCATTTATCGAATGCTGCATCAGATAAGAACAAAGAAAGGAATATGACACAATGAACATCCCGACCACATCATAATTTACCCATCAAATGAATCAAAGGAAAACATGTACTAAGAAAGCGAGATGCCTCCAAAGTCTCAAATATGGGAAAAATTAGACTGTATAGTATAGACCTTCTTAATACTAAATCTAAGGAAAGTCAAAAATGAAAGAAACGGTCACGCCTCAAAAAGGCAAACAAAGTCTCTAGGAGACATAACGAATATGAAAAACAAAACTAATAAGATAACAGAAGCTGTCAACAATATCACAGGGAGAAGGAAATAAAAACAGACTAAAAGTAAGAGGTTCAACTAATATCTTCAACCAAGAGAAAATAAAATGAAAGAACAATACCGTGAAAAATAAAAACAGGCAAAAGGGAAAAGATTCCGAAACTATCCATCAAAAAGATTTACAAAGAAAAGAATTAAAATCAACACGTCAGAAAATCCTCCAGGACAGAAGAGAAATAGTCAAAAAACTGTAAAGAGAAAGGACAAACGCATAAAAACGGCGAGACACTCGGGGAATCTCTCCTATAGATTGTCTCTTACTGGTCCTGGCTGATGAGACTCTTCCCAAATCCCCCTTTCCCGCCTCGCATAATTTCCCCATCCATCCTTTCCTAATCCCCGCTAATGCATCACTGATTAAGAGTGGCGTCCTGCTGATCATCAGGACTGGGCCGCTATGATGATGTTGAAGTTCCACTGCCTTGGACCTCTCATAGGGATGGGAGGTTGTTGCACGATGGGGGCACCATGTACAGGGCAGGGGAATCTTATCAGTCAAAATCCGTATTTCATTCTCGATTCAATCAGGGCTACGCTGTTTGAGATGTTTAATGTGTGTGTGTGTATTTACGCATATTTCATTCATATGTTGTTAATAATTACTTTGCTATCATTACAAATCATGAAGGTCAAAAGAAAAGAAATTTAATCAGTTCATGAATGAAAAAAGGTTTTGTTGATGGTTACTTCTTGTTGTTGTTGTTGAAGATTGCCTGGCCCTTTTTGGCCAGACAGGGGCTCTTGCAATCTTACAGCCCCTAGGTGTTTCCGTAGGATTTATTAGGATAGGTAGTTGGGATGGGGGATATTCTGCAACTTTTATTTTAGGATATTGGGATAGTTTTTGGGTTGTGATGGGGTGTTTTTGAGAAGGAAGTGGGTGACTGCGGGAAGGGGATATCCTTCCCAAGAGCCCACTGGCTTCAGTCTTTAGGTTGAGAAAAAGAATTATGGTAGTAAGTCCCGATAAGTAGGAGAGCTCGGGAAGGAGTTGAAAAGTTTTAGTTGGAGACATTGGTATAGGTAAAGTAAAAAACTTTGTAGTGGTTTAAACTTAAGTTGTAAGGTGGAGGGCTAGTGAGAGATTTCAGCTGAGAAAGAGAGAGCTGAAAGGAGGGAGTTGTAGCAGCTTGAGTAGTAGAGAAAGGATGGAATAAAAAAATCCTGTACCTGTAAATCTAGAAAAAAATAAGAATAAAGAGTTACTTATGATTGAAATTATTGAGACATATCGAAAACTGGTTGTGAGGGATACCTGAGCTGAGAAGAGAGAGATTGAAAGTGAAAAAGATGCTGGATACCAAAAAGACCGCTGACGGCTCGTACCCCATCTTCAACGTTGAAGAAAAGACGGGAAGGCAAACCTGTCTCCTTATAAGGAGTACGAGTTGTTGCCCTCAGCCGCCAGCACTCGTTCTGACTCCAGCAAGGGAGATGAGCAGGAAAGGAGAGAGAGAGAGATGTTGGAAGTCAAAAAGACTGCTGACGACTCCGCCCCCATTCTCAAGATTGAAAACAGGACGGGAGGACAAAACTGTCTCCTTATAAGTAGTACGAGTTGTTGCCCCCAGCCGCCAACAATCATTCTGATCCCAACATAGAAGGTAAAGGGGGGATAAGAAGGTTGCTTAGATTGCCGAATGGCACTGTTGCAACGTTATCTCGGTGGAGGGTAGCTGCGGAGAAAGGCTGACATGGTATCATAATTGTCAATTATGTTTGACAATTGCTGTTGCAGTTGCAGGATTGTTGGGGTTAAGATCCTGCCGAAGTAGGCTTGTTTCCTGACATTGCTGAAGGTAGTGCTGTAGAGGTTCTTCTGTGTCTTGATTACAGTACTTGCACGGTCTTATTGGTCTATGCTGTGTTGCAGGGTATTCGCCGTTGTCTAAGATAATTTGCCAGGTGCATAGATATCCCAGCCGCAGTCTGCAGATGATAACTGCGTCCTGGCGTGGTGTTTGTCTTGCAATTGGGTATGGTAATATGTTTGTAGCTTCAATATACCACTTTGCAGATCTTGATCCATCTAGGAAGGCTCGCCTTACTTCACTTGTCTTTTGGGTGTTACAGTAGGCAGCCATTTGATTCTTGATGGTTTTTAGTGAAGGTTGCAGAGTTATGCTAATAGTCTGGCACATTAAGGCTGATTTGGCTAGGTGGTCGGCCTCGTCGTTGCCAGAGATTCCGGTATGGCTTGGAATCCAATTCAAGGCTACTTGCCTGTTGTTGCTTTGGTGGAACAAGGCTAGGAATATTGACATACTACTTTATATAAGAATCCATGACTCAGAAGACCGAATAAGAAAATAAGTTTTGAAAAAAATTAACGTGAAGATCAGTAACAAAAAAGACAAAAATTTGGTATTCACAATATATCCACAGATAATTTGCTCCTAACTAGCACAAAATCTCAAACAATAAAATGCGGTTGTGCTTTCTGTGGCCGCTATCTCTCAGCTTCAGCACCCTCCCCTTTTTATATAATTATGTAGGAATGCTTTTTTTTTTGGTTGATGGCATGGCTGCATTATTAAAATTAATAATAATAATAACATTGGATAGGGAGATATTTTTTATGATGGAAAAGCAAAGTTCTTTTCATTCATATTATTTTCAATTAGCCGAGTGATATTAACACTGGTCCCGAAATGGGCCGAGGAAAACACTATTGTGAAAAAAAAAATATTATACAAAGAAACGACGAATATAATGCCACAAAAAGCTCAGTATAAACGTTAGAGACAAGATGGAACATAAACGAAATGATCATACGAGTAATTAAATCTGCAGTAGCAGTAGAAGTGTGAATTATATAATATAAAACTATTCCATCGGCTATCTAGCAGCAAACTTATTACAATCGGATACCAGCAATAATATATGTTTTAAAAACGGATGTATTCATTCCGTTAAGCAAACCGAATTTTGATATGTCAGATTGTCAATATTGCATTATCGTTTAAAGTCCATGTTGCCTAGACATCGACCCGTATTATGCAAATAGTTTTCCTCTTTCGGATCAGTGAATCAAAAGAAGCCAAATGTATTATTTCATAACAATGTAAAATGTATCATAGTTAAATAAACTCAATCCAATCGCTCCTGAAGAATTCATATCATCCCTTCCATGAGAGCATTTTCTATTTTCAGGAAGTAGTTTGAAATATTTTTTCCTGCATGTGGCTGATGTTAGTGAATTTACTGCTTTTAGTGAAAAATTAGTTTGAGGTACCATATTAAAACCAAGGTTATTTTCTAGTGTTTGATACGTTTGGTCTTTCTTGGATACGCGCATGATAGAAAGGATTCTCAGTGTGAAAGCAAGCGTTTAAAATCATACCCGATGCAATATGTTCTGGCATAATCTTGAAGAAATATTAAAACTTCTAGATACATTTGTTTTATGTTATCTAAAGAAAAAGGACAACTGAAATAGATAAAGGAGGATGAGGCGTAACTGCACTTGGGAAAAGCAGAATATTCATATCAAGGACCCTAATAGGGAACGAAGCCCAGGTCAGATCAAATCATAAGAAAAGAATAAACTAAGAAATAGTTAAAAAAACAAACAGGTTAAAAAGTAGATTATATACATAGCAACCCAAACCCTGGTGACAAATTCATATCAAACTGCGCAGCAGAGAAATATTTGCTCCAAATTTGAACTTCACGTGTTTTACTGATTCAAGTACGTTATTAGGAATGTTATTCAACAATTAAATAAGATTTGAAAAGAGTCAGATCTCCCTTTCGGGGGCAACACGAAACTATACGTGCATTGACGATTATATTTTAGCGTATTTCGTTAAATTTAACAAAAAAATCTTCTTTGACAACTCTTCCGGTAATTGCATATTCTACGTTTACATCAAACTACAAAATGGTGATACATATATAAGAAGAAAAATTAATACTTTAAGTGTATATATATATATATATATATATATATATATATATATATATATATATATATATATATATATATATGTATATAAATATATATATATATATATATATATATATATATATATATATATATATATATATATATATATATATATATATAATGTATTCATATATTAATCTGCGGAATACTTATATAGAAAATATCTTAATTAAGAAATAACGAAACAAGAATATTTTCAACACTTACTTTGAATAATCGAACTCCACAGTCTCTTTCTGAAAACACTTCCTTTCTGCAACAGCCTCCTCTTACCTGAAAGAATAAAAACACAAAATTAATACAAAAGAAATCCATGTTGTTGATGTCATGAATTTGAGTATAACAAACCATTATAAGTACTTATCTATACAAATTGCAATCATCTATAAAGGTGAATTATTAAAATGTGTACCTATGAAAACTGAAGCACTCAATAGAAGTGAACTATTAAAATGTTTAAAGGCTTAAAGGCAGCGGCAAGGGACAGTGACAGTGCCCTCTTGAGCAAGACAATGACATTAAGACTGACCATATACACATATGATCAGCACCCAAGTCCCCTCTCCACCCAAGCTAGGACCAAGGAGGGCCAGGTAATGGCTAATGATGACTCAGCAGATAGACCTAAAGGCTCCCCCAAACCACCATCCTTAACTCATAACCTGTTTGAGCCGGACTTGTATAGACAAACTGCATTCACATATAAGTTAAACTATACAAATGCATAATTTTACCATGTAAACGGCCGTTACTTATCAAGGTAAACATTTATCATAAATATAAAAACTAAAGTCGCCTAATAAGATCTACAATTAAAATGTGTACCTACAAAAATGTATTCACCTATTAGGGCAAACAATTCAAAGGTATACTTTGGGGAAAAAAAAAAAAAAAGGCAACCACCTATCAAGGTAAACCATTAAAATGCCATCTATAAAACTGCAGTCAATTATCAAGGTAAACAATTAAAATACGTACCTATAAAAACTGCAGTCACCTTATCACTTATCAATGTACACAATTAAAAGATCTACATATAGAAACTGCTATAAAAACTTTAGTCACTATCCAAGTATACAATATAATGCACCTATAAAAACGGTGGGCATATATATATATATATACATACATATATATATATATATATATATATATATATATATATATATATATATATATATATTTATATATATATATATATATATATATATATATATATATATATATATATATATATATATCAACACAACATCGTGCTTAAATAGAAAAATATTTCTACCTCAAACTTGGGATCGAATCCTAGCCCCTTCTAATGAAAGGCCAGTTCGATTTCAACCATGCCACGAGAGGCCATAAAAAGAAGTCGGAACCTAACTGCTAATCTGCAATTCAGGATTTACCTGGCGAGATATCAGTCTCTTACCAGTGAGTTTTCCCCGACTTGCCGGCCCACCACGTGACACAATTAATACTAATTCATTCAAATTACCCCTAATGAGTCAATACGGATAAATATTAACACAACATCGTGCTTAAATAGAAATAAATTTCTACCTCTTACTTGGGATCGAACGCTAGCCCCTTCTAATGAAAGGCCAGGTCGATTCCAACCATGCCACTAGAGAAGATAGTCTTACCTACTGTTCCTCTTTAATGACGAATGAATAAGTCCTGAATACAATTCTTATCTATTAAATGTATAGATAAATATAAGGAAATACAATTGAACCTATCTTTCTGTGACACCCAAATGAATATCAATAACAAATCAGTCCTGATATCTAGTAAAATTCTTGACCTAGGGGTATCACTTGACTGTAATTTGTCTTACACTACTTAAATAAATTGTTTTTGATTCGTTTTTATTTAGGACCCTTAGTTGGAACTAAACACAAATATTGCGTAATACATTTTAAGAGCGAATAGAAAAATCTCCAGTTACCAATATATACTCCAAAAAGTCAGAAGAAAGAAAATTATCTCAATTACTACCTTTGGGAAGAGGTGACAAAGACTGCCTGCCTTCATCGCCGTTAGACAAGCAAACATCACTCATATCAATCCCCGATATATCAAAGCGATCATGAAGTAATACTTTTAAAAGGATTGAGACCTGCAGTTAATATCAAAATCTCTTGACTAAAATGACAATAGTTATTCATTCCATATAATGCGTACTTTACCTCCATAATTGGGCAACCAGATTCCTAACTAGACTACTGTGTTTTCAAATAGGAAGAACTTTTTTTCGAGAATTTATATGAAAGAACAATCATCAAAGAACAATGACAGTCGCTGCCTACATTTATAGGCATACCTAATGAATACTTTATAAGTGACTGAGGGAAACCAAATACTTCAAGAAATTTCTGAAAAATCCACATACACAAAGAAAGAAAGATGGACAGACATATACTCAATCAAGACCCCAACATGAGTTTTCCCTTCATCCTGTTATTTATCACGATTATCCTCTCCTTTGCAGAGCCTAGACGGGTCTTTCCACGGCGAAAGTGTATTTCTTGATTACCCTGTGATTCATTGGACCTTCTTTACCTTGGACACGTCGATCAGTTACCTGGATGTGAGTATGCGTGGGTGGACGTTTAGCATCTTCATACTCTTACTACCAGTTATGAGTATGCATGTACATTTACATTCATGTATGTTTGTGCAAGTTTAAAACATTGATATTTCAGTGTCAAGTATAAGTTAGAGAACAGGATCTTCATCCTCAATGCAGATACTGATTTTCTCATTGTTTTCACTTTATGCATATGGTGTGTATTCCTTTACCAACGACGTCACTGCCATTTTTAAACATGCATGGATGAGGTTTTTATAGAAGTTAACTGTTTACCTAGTTAACGATATTACTGACCCATCTGTCAATGGTTAGTTAAAAATTCATCAATATCATTTGTATTTCTTGATTGAAAATATATTTTACTTTTTATGATTTCAACAGAATATTTGAAAAAGATGACTTGTCCTCTGCCATCTTATTATGATTACGATATTTTGATCTGCAACGTAAAATCAGTTAATTTTTGAGGATCAAAATTATTAGGAAATCCCGATAAATGATTTTGATAATGGTTTCCCATGTAATACCAGAGACTTTTCTCATTTGTATAGGTGAAAGATTTCTTAGTTTATAACTATACAATTTACTTAGATTAACATTTTAAGTTTTTATTAAAGATTGTTTAATAGTTTAAATAAAAATCGTTTTACGATTATTTCAAGAAAATAAAAACATAAACATCTTCTGGAAGTTTAGTTCCTAATGTTGTACTCTTAAGTACATGGAAAAATATGCAAGATTTTTAAAAACATTTAGATATATAAACTAATTCCCTATATATTTTTCACACTAAAATACCAAAGAAAAGATTTCTACAGCTTGTACAGTTGGTTTTATTAATTTATTTTATTTTTCCTCTTTCCATTTCTCACTGGGCTTTTTTCTCTGTTGCAGTCCCTGGGCTTATAGCACCTTGCTTTTCCAACAAGGGTTGTAGCTTAGCAAGTAATAACAATAATAATAATAATAATAATTA
The DNA here is from genome assembly GCF_036898095.1 of Palaemon carinicauda. Taxonomy (NCBI): domain Eukaryota; kingdom Metazoa; phylum Arthropoda; class Malacostraca; order Decapoda; family Palaemonidae; genus Palaemon; species Palaemon carinicauda. Next base: position 37,868,617 of record NC_090730.1, read on the forward strand.
TAATAATGATAATAATAATACACTCACACACACACACATATATATATATAGATATATATATATATATATATATATATATATATATATATATATACTGTATATATATATATATATATATATATATATATATATATATATATATATATATATATATATATATATATATATATATATATATATATGTGTATATATATATGTAAATATATATATATATATATATATATATATATATATATATATATATATATATATATATGTATATATATATATATATATATATATCTATATATATATATATATATATATATATATATATATATATATATACTGTATATATGCATGTATGTGTACATACTTATTATTATTATACTTATTACTTGCTAAGATACAACTCTTGTTGGAAAAGCTAGGTGCTATAAGGCCAGGGGCTCCAACAGGGAAAATAGTCCGGTGAGGAAAGGAAACTAGGAAAAATTAAATGTTTTAAGAAGAGTTACAAAGTTAAAATAATTATCTCATGCATAAACTATAAAAACTTTAACACAGCAAGCGGAAGAGAATTAGCATATACTAGTGTGCCCGAGTGTAAGTACACTCAAGAAAGAGAACTCTAACCCAAGACAGGGGAAGACCACGGTACAGAGGCTAAGGTACTACCTAGGACTTAGAGTACAATGGTTTAATTTTGAAGTGTCCTTCCCCTAGAAGAGCTGCTTACCATAGGTAAAGGGTCTCTTCTACCATTATCAAGAGGAAAGTGGCCACTGAACAATTACAGTGCATTAAACCTTTGGGTGAAAAAGAATTATTTGGTAATGTCAGTGTTGTTAAGTGTATAAGGACAGAGGAGAATGTGTAAAGAATAGGCCAGACTATTTGGTGAGTGTATGTGTGAGGTTAGGCAAAGTGAAAATGTACCGTAACCAAAGAGAAGGATCCAATCTAGTACTGTCTGGCGGTAGTATCTCAATGGGTGGCTGGTGCTCTGGCCAACCTACTACCTCTATTACCTCTATATACACATATAATTATGCATATATATACACATATATAAAATATGTATATATATATATATATATATATATATATATATATATATATATATATATATATATATGTGTGTGTATATATATATATATATATATATATATATATATATATGTGTGTGTATATATATATATATATATATATGAATATATATATATATATATATATATATATATATATATATATATACATATATATATATATATATATAAATATATATATATATATATATATATATATATATATATATATATATATATATATATATTTATATATATATATATATATATATCTATCTATATATATATATATATATATATATATATATACATATATATATATATATATATATATATATACATATATATATATATATATATATATATATATATATATATATATATATATATATATATATATATATATGTAAGTATTTATGAATGTATGTGAAAGGTGTTTTAAGAAAGATCGAGAACAAAAAAATATTTTAATTTCATGACGAAAATTTCTATTATTAGTTAAATATAGAAATCTTAAAAAGAACAGTCAAATACCTCACTTTCAGTATGAAATTTTAATAGCATCGCAAACCTATGTTTAATATCATATGAAGAGTTAAATGTTTCAAG
>NC_090730.1:37875292-37877792 GCF_036898095.1 Palaemon carinicauda
GTGCTAAGAGCACAGCTAAAGGATGCAACAGAAGTCTGGAGAAAATACGCATCAAACGCGCGAAGAGATCTAATAAGACCACTACCGACTCAAATGCGAACGCTTCTCAAGCCGTGGTCCAAAGCCAAGTAACTGAAGAAATCAATACTTCTTCAACCTCCTCCTCCGTCAGTTACTATTCACACAGACGCCTCAAAGGAAGGCTGGGGAGGCCACTCTCACCAGAAAAGAGTCCAAGGAGCTTGGTCCAATCTTTTCAAGTCATTTCACATCAACTTTCTAGAAACTATGGCAGTACTTCTGACACTAAAGAAAGTATCTCCTCGCCACTCGACCCATATAAGATTGGTTCTAGACAGCGAGGTGATAGTGAGATGTCTGAATCGACAAGGGTCGAGGTCGCCTCAAATCAACCAAGTGATGTTGGGCATATTCCGTTTGGCGGAAAGGAAGAAATGGCACCTGTCAGCAGTTCACATTCAAGGGTTCCGCAATGTGACAGCGGACGCTCTATCCAGGTTTACACCAATAGAGTCAGAATGGTCCCTTGATGCATGATCGTTCTCCTTCATCTTGAGTCAGGTCCCGGAACTGCAGATAGACCTCTTTGCGACGAAAGACAACAAGAAAATACATCGTTATGTGGCCCCATGCAACGATCCGCTAGTGGAGGCAGTGGACGCTATGTCCTTAGACTGGAATAGATGGTCCAGGATTTACCTGTTCCCTCTGCACAACCTCCATTTGAAGGTCATCCACAAACTGAGATCCTTCAAAGGGAAAGCAGCAATAGTGGCCCACAAGTGGCTAGACAGCGTGTGGTTCCCTCTGGCATTGGAACTACGACTGAAGTTTGTACCGCTACCGGATCCAACCATGTCTCAGCGAGTACAGAAGTCAACTGTCTTCGTTCATCACAGGAAACCCGGAACCTGCATCTCATGAGTTTCTCTCCTTAGCGATGAGAAAAGATTCGGGGTATCAAAAGACAGTATGGACTTTTTGGAGGAAACCAGAAGAAAATTTGAGGCATCATGGAAGAAGCGAGTGTCCTTTGTCAAGGCGAAGAAACCAAAAAGAAATCTCGACAGATTTCTGTTTATCATTCTTCATTCACCTTCATGAGCAGGATTTAGCAGCCAACACAATATCAATGTGCAAGTCTGCTTAGACAAGACTGATACTATATGCCTTTCAGGTCGACCTTTCTAACGACGTTCTTAATGAATTACGAAGGCCCATGCTAAGCTTAGTCCTTCAGCGCGTCCAAGACCCATTTCATGGTCACTAGATAAGATTCTTCAATTTGCATAAATAATGAACAATGAGGAGTGCGCTTAGAAGGATTTGACTCAAAGTCATATCTCTGTTTGCACTCGCTTTGGGGGCCACAGTTAGTGAAATAGTGGCTATCTCTAGAGAGGAAGGCCACGTCCAGTTCTTGGAATGAGAACTCAATCTATTTCCAGACCCAACGTTTCTTACCAAGAACGAGCTACCCACCAACAGGTGGGGTCCCTAGAGAATCTGCCCTCTGAAGGAAGATGCATCTCTGTGTCCAGTGAAGTGCCTAAAGGTCTATCTTCACAGAACTTCCGTCTTTAAGGGAGGACAGCTGTTCAGAGGAGAAACCTCGGGTTAAAATTTATCTCTGAAACAACTAATGGTGAAACTCACCTATTTTATTCTCAGAGCGTATCTAGACAGTACACCCGCAAGTCATGATCCGAGGAAAGTTGCCTCTTCCATAAAATTTCCTTAATTATATGGACTTTGAACATCTTCGTTCGTACACCGGCTGGTAGTCATCCAAGGTGTTCTTTAGGCACTATGCGAAGCAAGTGGAGCAACTCAAGAGGTCTGTGGTAGCAGCAGGTAGAATTCTTAAACCTGCTGTTTAAATCTGCGAGGAACAGTGAAATTTATTTGGGACGATTAATTAAGAGGGTGGGTGTGTAGTCACAGACTGTTACTACAAACTGAGTGATTGGCCACTAACGTATCCTTACGAACTGTTCCATTGACTTTGGTGAACTATAAGCATAATACGGACACTTGTGCCAAGCGTTTCTTACGCTAGTGTAAATAAACAGTAATACAGACTATCAATATTATTGATAATTCGATTAAAGTGGCAAATCTGTTTCCTTTTAGACGAAACAATATTTTCTGTTTACTGTTTTCTTTATGCTTTAATGGATATCGTCCACATTTCATAAATTTTATAAATGTTGACTGATATATATGTTTACTAAATTTTTAATGAACGAGTTCATAGTGAACCCTGCGTCTTATTCGTCCACACTCATTTTATTAGAAATGTACTGAGCATTAAGTTTAAAATATGGATAATTTTAACATGGAATGTCTTTCAAGATTGTTCCTTTCTTCAAGCAAAAATCCACTCGCTTTAACCCTTCCTTAGGAAGGATTAACGTTGTACACTAAGGGGATGGTGGTAGAGATGCAAAATTTGTTCTTATACGGATACAACTGTTAC
>NC_090730.1:37882792-37892792 GCF_036898095.1 Palaemon carinicauda
CTCATAATTTAGATATATTTTATTAATTATACGGCATTCATGTATGTAGTAGAGTGTATGTATGTATTCTAAAAACTGCTTGTTTAAAACTTACTAAGTAAGAGCTAATTAGATGTATGTGTGTATGTATGTATGTAAGTAGGTATGTATACTTCTTGTTTATAAACAACTTGTTTTAAACTTTAGAAGCACGAGCTATTTATCAAAGACCAGTGGAGTGCATGTATGGGCTAAAACTGCTTGTTTAAAACTTCATAAGTAAGAGCTAATTATCAGAGACCATCCATCGCATTAATGTATGTATGTAGGCCACTATACTTACTTTTTTTATATGTCAACTCTTTCATATACCTTTAAATTATAAAAGTAATATGCAATTTGCGGCAAGAATTCCTTACGGCAAAAGTACCTAGTGGCATAGTTTCCTACGGCAAAAAGTCCGTGACAAAAAGTCCTACGGCGAAAATGTATGCGGCAAGAATTCCTAGAACCATATATATATATCATGAGTCTAGTAGAGAAGTAAATCAGGTATCAAAATACCGATGTAAAATTTAAATAGAAGCAATATAACCCAATAAGGTGCATGTAAAAATATATAAAAACAGTAATACATTAGATGAAGACAACTTGAGAGAGAGAGAGAGAGAGAGAGAGAGAGAGAGAGAGAGAGAGAGAGAGAGAGAGAGAGAGAGAGAGAGAGAATAATATATTTATGAAAGAACGTATAATTACATAGAATTTTTTCCTTGGACGAGCTTCAGTTAATAATATCTTTTCAGTACAGATTTTCCTTTGAATTATATACATGTGCTTATGAATAATTAATCAGGACTTTTCAGGAAAATTCCCCTGTGTGAGGTTTTTCAATAAAAAAATGCAGGATGTATAAAAAAAAGCCATGGTAAAACGAATCCTAAATAGTTTCTGCCATTAAAAAAAGCTTAATGTTTCTACAACAAGGATGAATATTTTCTCAGTGCACAAATAAAAGGAAAGTCGGAACATTCAGAACAATTTTGCTTTGATTTTGACAACCGCTCGTTCTATCTGGTACGTGTTCGAGCGCAATCATTAAGAACGGGGAGTAGAACAAGATTCATTAAAAATATGGGGCTGTAAATGAGAGAAAGATATATATATATATATATATATATATATATATATATATATATATATATATATATATATATACATATATATATATATATATATATATATATATACACACACATATATATATATATATATATATATATATATATACATACATATATATATATATATATATATATATATATATATATATATATATATATATATATATATATATATATATATATATATATAGAATTTCCAAAGATAGAACTAGCATGGTGTAAGGTTCATACGTTTGTAAAATATCAAACAGATATTAGATCATAAGAAGAATAAGAAAATAAACATACAAAAACCATATAAATTCAGCCACACAAATTAAAATAATATTAATCATTATATGTGCTGTATCTAAATTATTACCCTAAGGTAAAACGCAAAGTTTAATGCACTTGTCAGAGAAATTATTCAGAATAAAAATAAATCAAGAAAAAAAAAAAAAAACACTTCTCGTAAATGGAGGCCATTTGTTTTCGAATACATTATTTCTACGCTTTATCAAGTTCATTACACTCGATGATTCATTTGTGATAGGACATGACAATACTTCACCAAGGATCGCCAATGTTTTCTCAAGTAGATTTAACCACAAACTCCTAACAAAAATCAAAGATAAAAAATGTGAATTACATAAAAAAAGGTTAGTTTTCATAAGTAAATACTCTTGTTAATCCCCTTAGTAACCCTTATATTTGGGAAAATCACGATATTTATCCGCCCATAATATCATTACTATTAACTATCAAAGTACATATGGTATCTTTCATCACAAATTGTTTACCCTTAGAAAAGGATCGGCATTGAGTATTTCTTTTCTTTTTTGGGGGTTGGGGGTAGGCATTTGTGATATTTAATACAGCAATACAAGGGGATATTGTTCAGGAGAACTGAAGGCAAAAAAAAGAGAGAGAAAGAAAGAAAGAAAATAAAAAAACACAGTATCTACTTTGCTGTGGTCTGGTCTCATTTTGTTATCTGTATCTTATCAAAATCATAACCATCATTGCTACTTTCCGTAATCTGGTCTGATTTAATTATTATCATAAGCACAATCACCTTTGTTACTTTCCTATGATGTGGTCACATTTCTGTCATTATTATAATCAAAGTGATCATCATAATTCTTACTTTTTTGAGATCTAGTTTCACTTAGTTATCACTATAATTTTCATTGTTACTATTATCATCATTGTTAGTAGAATTCCGTCAATTACGCACGATAGTGAAATTTTCCAAATTCATGTTTACTGGCGCTTAGAGGTATATTTTTTGTGAGTCCAAATGTGTGGTTAATTTAAATAGAAAAACTCACCAAACTTCAAACGCAATAACAGTTCTACCAGCTCCCCACAAGTGGCATCAAGTGTCATTACAGATGTAATTAAATATAACGCTATACAAAAAATGGATAAGCATTTTCTTAAATAACGAAAATACACGGACGTATTATCTTGACATTTCTACGGCTATTTGTCTCTTATTTTCAATGCGCATGAACAGTTGTATTTGATTTGCTATTATCCAAAGGATGCAAAAGTGAGGCCGCAGTCCAAGGTATTTTACTGTTGTTCTTAGGAAAATTGAAAGAAAAAGATTTAAGAATGTAAGAGATAATCCTTGCGCCTGTTAATTCGAAATGTACAATAATTTCAGGTTTGCATTCTTAATAGAGGTATTATGCAGTTTCGTTATTACACATATGAATTCTAATGTTTTTAAATGCTACATTTGTCTAAATGAAAACTTTAGAAATTAAAATATCCCCAAATTCTGTGTTTTTCATAAGAGAAAAAATACGCAATTTATATTGCATATCTTAGCATGAAAAATTATGGTGTATTGTTAACTACCAAAATAGTATATCCGTATCTATTATTATATCCACATTATCATGGTAAAAAAGTATATAAAATAGGATAGAGTTTTCTCTGAAAACACATGACCAATCATAAATAAATGTGACTGCGCACTGACAATGAAGGACAAACGCCGTAGAAATTAAAAACAGTGGTCGCAGGTAAATATCCACAGCTTTAATATTTTCTTTTAAAAATAAAGATATCTAAAGTATTTGAGAGTACAGCAAACTCCAGTCGCGCACTGGTGCCTTTTTTCTATAAAATCGATGGAATATGTTAGAAAACAATACAATTTTTCTTCTTTACAATTGAAACAACAGACGGAACCTTCAATAAACATATTACAAATATTAATGAGTGAATTCATTCTTTTATGATAAAACCTGGAATTCAACAACTTTCTATGATATTCATCATCATCAATAGTGTTACTATATTGTTTATTTCACCCATGTCTTTTGCTACTGCAGTATTATACTCCTTTCTTTGGTACAAGAGGTATTCAGAATAAAGACAACGTGCTCATGAATCTCCTCAGTGATATATTTAAAAGGGAAAGGGCAATTTGATATTTCCTTCTTCTTTGCTGTCACACCCGGTCAAGAGCTAGTAACGAGAAACTGACTGTTAATTTCGTTATATCACAACAGTTCATAGTTTGATTAGATTCGGGTACAATGGATTAATCGTGTTTTAAGGATTTATTTTCGCGAAGGCTAGAGGAACCGTTGTTACGACCAATTCCTACGTATACAACGAACCTTCAGTAAGCCTTGATTAATCATTGTATGCCTGTGTCAGTAAAGAAAGCGAAATACAGATCGTGCCAATCCACAAACAACAACAAAATGGGATAATACATCCACTTCTGAGGCCGCCCCCCCCCCTTTCCCTCCAATAAAGAAAAATATGGTAAGTAGCACAAGTGCAATGCAAAATCCTCTCTGTTGGTGTCAGTATAATAGTTAATGATACGTTGGAAAAAGAGGGATCCCTTTCACTTTATCATTATGATCATGATCATTATCTTGAAATTGGTTGACCAAAAATTTGAGTTGCGTCTAAAAAAAATTATTTATATTTGCTCATGTGACGATGCACACTAAAAATTAACAGTGTAATGATCAAAACCAAAATAGAAAGACTGACTTTTCACCAGAAGATTTTAGATATTAAATGTTAGATATTTTGTTTAAAATAATGCAATAACATAAACAAAGAAATTCCGAGAAAACACGTAGGATACCATTAAGAAAATAAAAAGTTAAATAAAAAGATAAAACAGGAAATCTGACAATATTGCACAAGACAATACAATTCTGGTCCCAGAGCGAAAGATTTTTCAGGGTTGGGTTTACTTTTTTCAGAGAATTTGCATATATTGCGGCCTCTTGCTAGTGGTAATTACACATTCAAGGTAAATAGAACCTCTCTTTTACTTCTTCTTGTGTGCGTGTCTTTGAAATAGCTTGCAAAAATATCAACAGTGTCTTCTTTTAAATCAGAGAATTATATTCTGGGAGGAGCAGACAGTAAAGTTCATTTGCGTATTCAGGTTATTGACATAAAAGGATCTTGCTTTTACGCGCTATTGTAATAAAAATTTTCATTGAGAATTTCCCTTGATATTATTATCTAGTTAATTCTGAAATTGTAAAGGTGATTATTGTGAATGTTATATAAGGCTAGGTTTGTACAAATCGCCGAATATATGAATATCTGATAATGATTACATGGTATTAAAAAATTCTATACAAATGAGATGTGTAAATTTAGAGCACAACAATTAGTGGGTAATGTGCTTTTCACATCTCATTGAATTTTTAAACTAGATTTAGTAATGCTTTGTTGTAAGAAAAAAAAATAATAGAATGGATATTAAACTTTTCTTGAGCGTTGATGCTGAATGTAAATGAGTAAATGAATAACAAATGCAGTGAGGATCAGCCAACAATGTAACAGCGTACTTTCGCTTGAAGTGGCAAGGCCTATTAAACAATTAATTAAATTTTAGACCTTAATCGACAACATGTAACAGCAATTGTAGTCAGAAAAAGAGTAAACTTTCTTTTATAACACAGAAGCTCATACTATGAACTCAAGAGAAAATACGGTTATAATGCCCTTGCAATAAGCCTTATTATAGAACAAGTAGCCAAACACAGGAGTCAATAATCATGAAATGCAGAGCTTCATTAAAAATGGAATACAGTCGTCAGGCTGAACGAGAATGAAAAACACAGTGTTACAAATCTACTATTATTATTGTTATAATTCTTAACCAGGCTGCAACCCTATTTAAAAACAACCACTTCTTACCAACTTACAAGGAATACGCACACACACACACACACATACATATACATATATATATATATATATATATATATATATATATATATATATATATATATATATATATATATACTGTATATTTATATATATATATATATATATACATATATATATATATATATATATATATATATATATATATATATATATACTGTATATTTATATATATATATATATATACATATATATATATATATATATATATATATATATATATATATATATATATATATTGATAGGGATCTTATATTCCAAGATCTGTAAATCAATCGTAAATTTTCGAAAACATAAAATAGTTGGGAAAAGGACTAAGTTAGTTAATGATTCAGAAATCCAATGAGAGAAGAAATGTTTTTGTTACTGATTGTAGGCAATTTTATTGCAAGAGAAAATTTACATCAAAATAAATTCTTTCAAATGTTCTTGATCATATTTCAACATCTAAAATATACCTTGACTATTTTGTAACATAATTGCATCTTAAATAGTCATGCCTTTCTAAGTTGAATTTCATATTCACTCGTCCCACCACAAACACTTCCCATTGACACCAATTTTTTCTTCATTAAAAACTCATAAAACAATAAGCAATCATATAGACTTAATTACCTCATCTTTGAATTTGAAACACCTCTCATACATTTATCTACATCTTCAGCTTGGAAAGATTTTCCATTTATTTGGCAATTAAAATCGCTTGTCTTAATTATATTTACAGTTATGCTTAAATAAGTATTCCCAGTTCTCATGCCTGGTTAAATTATCTTAACTTCAACCATTTTGTCTACTACACACTAAGAAATAAAAAAAAAAAAATATATCATCTTTTCTCAAGTTTATTTATAAAAGGAAAAAAAAATCTACTTACCTTCCGACCCTATCCCATTTGCACCTCCACATGACTCCTCCTCATTCACGCATGGAACTCTATTCCTACGAGGAAAGCCCTTTCTTTCTGAGACATTGATATCTTTCCCCCTCCCACTTCAACATTAGAAAAACCTCTGGCTTTTCCATCTCCTTTTATGATATAATTTTATCAACTCTTTCTCTCTGAAGTGTTAAGATAATCAGTTTCATATCTCAAATTTGCAAATTATCATAGATTTTTTTCTGCATTGTTGCCAAGTGCATAAAACTCAACAATTAATGTTTGACTTTTTTTCTTGCAATGTCGATCAGAATGGTAATGCATATATTCGGACAATAGATATTTGGTGATTTGTACTCAAGGAAGCAAAGTATTTTGGTTTGGAAGAGCCTTATCTGCTATTTAAAGTGTTTCCACTCTCAAAGAAATTAGAATACTGTTTTCCGCTTAAGGGTACATCATGTACTAATTTATATATATGTATATATATATATATATATATATATATATATGTATATATAGATATATATATATATACATATATATATATATATATATATATATATATATATATATATATGTATATATATATATATATATATATATATATATATATATATATATGTATATATATATATATATATATATATATGTATATAGATATATATATACATATATATATATATATATAAATATATATATATATATATATATATATATATATATATACATATATATATATGTATATATATGTATGTTTGTATATATATATATATATATATATTTATGTATATATATATATATATATATATATATATATATATATATTTATATATATATATACACATGTGTATATATACATATCTATCTATATATATATATATATATATATATATATATATATATATATATATATATATATATATATATATATATCTATACATGTGTGTATGTATCATAATTTTCTTCATCAGCCGTTACTAGTCCACTAGGGGATCAGGCGAGTTTGTCTAAAACAATTTGTCTAAAATACAATTCGTCTAAATCAATTCGTCTAGACCAATTCGTCTAAAACAATTTGTCTAATAACAAAATGTCAAAAAACCCCACACCCTAAAGTGGCAATTAGGAGGATTTGAGATCATTATTTCTAGAAAGAACTTAGAATAACTGGTTTCTTGTTTATTTTTTCTCAAAAGATAGTATTTACGCTTTCCTTTTTTAATAATAATAATAATAATAATAATAATAATAATAATAATAATAATAATAATAATAATAATAATAATAATAATAATAATGGGGAATTGTAGTTCAAAGTTTGAACGAGGTAAAGAAAATTATGGTAAATAAAATAAAATAAAATGAAGCAATATATTTATTAAATGCAGAATTAGATGTAGAATTACATAAAGGAAGAAATTACAGGAAAAAAAAAAACTAAACAGTAGCCTAGCCTAAAATTAATAAAATACATTCATATAGAAAATTAAAATGTAGAATTTAATACATAGAAAAATTAATAAAGGTTTTATTAAAAGAATATCTTTTGAAAAATCTACTTTTATAGTTAAAAAGAAAGATTGTGGGCCTTATCTAATACATGATTGTGATTTGTAGATGATTTTACTATGTGATTATTTGCCGTAATTATACGAGTGCGGCATTTTGTTATTGGATATTTATCACACTTCCAATAAACTCGTTCGTCATTTTCACCATTTTTGTAGAATGTAAATCCATTCTCAACTAATTTCTTACGACCTTTTTCCGATTCGATGAATTCAAGAGGCATTTTGGGCTATAGGTGTAACCAGTTTGAATATTACCATAATAAGAACTTGTTTTGTTTTTGTAAAATAAAGAAGGATTTTTTTCCATATCTGTTTTTAAGAGAACAGCAGTTATAATTACAATAAACGACAAATTTTAGTAAACGGCCATGGTTTAGAAGTAAAACGATAAGAAAAGATAGAAATTCAGGAAAGATTGTTTCCCTTTCAAAACAATCATTACAGTTCTGTAAATAACTTTTTTTATTCACCTTTTTCAATTTTCGTTTATTTGATTTGATTAGTTTGATTATTTTTTTATTTCTTTTTTATTTTAGGCAAATTGTATTTTAGACATCTTGTTATTAAACAAATTGTACTTTAGACAAATTGTTTTAGACGAATTGGTCTAGACGAATTGATTTAGACAAATTGTATTTTAGACAAATTGTTTTAGACAAATCCGCCTAGACCCGTCCACTAGAGAACAAAGACCTAGATATGTCCTTCCACTTTCCTCTGTTTATGGACTTTCTATGCCAGTCTACACCTGTAAGATTTCTTAGTTCCTAAATACATTCTCAGCTGTACCTAACGCTTCTTTTTCATTCTTTAGGGACCCAATCTCTTTTTCTTAATGTCCATCTGTTGTCTGTCAATTATATGTCTTGCCAATGTCCCTTTCTTTTTCTTACATTTTGTCAGAATATCCTCTACTTTAGTTTGCTCTCATATCCGTATTTCTCTTTTACTGCCTCTTAATGTTATTCCTATCATTATTCTTTCCATTGCTCTTTGAGTTTTAACTACCGTATGTTTAGATGGACTCCAAGTTTCTGATGCATAAGTTAGAACTGGTAGGACAATCTGATAAAAAAAAACTCTCCATCGTATGCACATCCATCTTTTAATTTCGGTCTCATGTCATGTCCTGGCAAAACACTGTCTGTCCCAAGTACGTATATTCATTTACAATCTCTGACAGTCGTCCATAATCCTTATTTAGAGTCTCTCTTCATTTTCATTGAACATCATCTCAGTTTTACTTCTGCTCACTTTCAGTCTCACATTTCTGTTTTCTCTGTTCAGGTCCTCTATTATATTTTGCAACTTCTCCCACGATTCACTTAACATATCTATGTCATAGGCAAATCTTAAGCTGTTAAGGTATTCCCATTAATATTAATTCCTGCATGTTTCCCATCTAAATTTTAAAACCTTCTTCTCAGCATGCTGTGAATAACTTAGGGGAGATGGGATCTCCTTTTCTAACTCCTTTCCAAATTTTTTTTTTTTTTTTTTTTTTTTTTTTTCCTTTTTTCAATATATGTAGCTTCAGGATTACTGTACTTCCCGTCAAGATATCTTCAAGCGTTCTAACACAAGATTCATCTATTGCTTGACTTTGAAGACTTTCATTACTGCCGAAGCTTTGACAGAATCAAATTCTTTCTTATAGTCTACAAATGCCATACACAGTGGTTTGTCATACTCTGTTGATTTTTTTTTCATTAGCCGGTTAATTACATGGATATGGTCAGATGTTGAATAGCCAATTTTAAGGTCCGCCTGCTCTTATGGATGATTGAAGTCTAGTCGTCTTTATGATCTTTAAAATGTTTCATGTATTACATAGATAGATATATTTAAATACACGCGCGTGCGCACACACACACACACACATACACACACACACACACACACACACACACACACACATATATATATATATATATATATATATATATATATATATACAAATATATATGGATGTATGTATGTATATATGTACGTACATGTTTATGCATATGGGTGTAAGAATGAGCGATAATATTGGCAACTATTATAAAAGAATTTTTATTGAAGTAATTACAAGTGTCAACATGATATATGTGAATATTGAATTCCGAAATGTTCTTGAAATATGTATTAGCAAAAGGAAAATTAATGAATACTCTTGCTATCATTTATTTGTAACTTTTGTT
>NC_090730.1:37895292-37907792 GCF_036898095.1 Palaemon carinicauda
CTTTCTCATTTTTTTCTCCAATATGTTATAGTCTACCTTGTCAAAGGCTTTTGCAAAATCTAAATAGATCACATCTGTGTCTTTTTCATTTATCATATTTTTGTATATGTTTTCATAGTGTGCTATCAGTTGGGTGTGTGTACTTTTTCCAGGCACGAAACCGTGTTGACCCATATTAAACAAATTATTTTTGACCAAATGGCTCATTATTTTCTTTTTTATTACCCTCTCATACACTTTCATAATATGTGATGTTAGACTAACAGGTCTATAATTGCTTGCCTCTAGTCTTGATCCACTTTTGAAGATAGGGGTTATATAAGCTAATTTATGTTTAACATATATCTCGCTCATATCTAAACTCTGTCTTAGCAGTACTGCAAGCGGCTTCGCGATAGTGTTTGCAGTTTTTTTTAACAAAATCACTGGTACTCCATCTGGTCCAGCTGCCAATCCCTTTTTAATTTCGTTTATAGCCGTGACAATATCTGCTTCATTAATATCTATATCCGTTAGATATTCAACATTTTCTTCTCTCATTTCTGTTTCATTATTCTCATTCGCAATTCTTGGCGTGAACTTACTCTTATATTTTTCTGCTAATATGTTGCATATTTCCTTTTTATCACTCGTTAGCCGTCCTTCAATTCTTAGAGGGCCTATTTCTATTCTTCCTTTATTCATCTTTTTTGCATAGGAGTAAAGTACTTTGGGGTTTCTTTTTATATTTTGAAGTGTCCTTTCTTCTAAGTCCCTTTATTCATTTTCTTTCGACTGTATAATCTTTTGTTCTGAATTTTCTATCCTACATTTCATTTCCCTCATTTTCCACACATTTTTTTCTTTTGCAAGATTTTTCTTCCACTTTCTAATTTTCTGAAATAAGATCCTTCTGTCTCTTGGTATGCACGTCTTTTGTTTATTGTTTTTTTTCGGTACATATTTTTCAACAATTTTCTCCAGTATTTTGTACAGTATGTCCATATTTACCTGTATATTATCACTTACAAATACATTTTTCCATTCTTTATTCAGTTCTTTATTTATTTCTGACCATTTTATATTCTTACTGTAAAAATTATATTTTCCATATCCTTCCCAAAGTTTTGTGCTTTTATTAATTCTATGATCACTTGCTTTGGAATGAACTATCAATTCTATGACATTGTGGTCTGAAATTCCAGTGTTATACACTATTATTTCTTTAACATAATTCACCTCATTCACAAATACTAGATCTAGGACATTTTCCTTTCTTGTTGGAATGTGGTTTATTTGTTGCATATTATGTTCTAATAGCATATCTTGAAGCTTTTCAAATTGCCTCTTATCTTCTGCGCTACTATTACTCTCTTTTTTATATGTATACATACAACCACTTTCTTCTATCCGTTCTTTCTAATCCACGAAAGGAAAGTTAAAATCTCCGGATAGGAGTATATTCCAGTCTTTATGGTTTCTACATATATCATCTATTTTTTTCTATTATTATGTCAAACTCCTTAGTATTTGGGGGTCTGTAAACTACAATATTCACTAGTTTTTCAAATTCAAATTCTACCGCAATCAATTCACATTCTGTGTTGCTGTATTTTTCACAGACTTTTCCTTGATTTATGTCTCTTCCATATATTGCGGTTCCCCCTTGATTCGTATTTTTTCTGTCTGATCTATAAGTTTGGAAACCCTTTATCTGGTCATCATTGCCAGTCTCTTGGGAATACCATGTTTCACTTATATTTAATATATCTATTTTTTCAAATTGGGTTAGTTCTTCTAGGAACTCTGTTTTCCTTTTAGAGTTACTCGTGACTAAACCCTGTGCATTCATCACTATTATGGTTTGTGTTTCATTCCCATTATTTAATATTGGTAATAATATGGATTCTCCCATGCTTCCTTCCTGTTCTGATATGATGTTCTGATATGACGTTTTATCCCACTTTTCTGCCCTCAAACTAATCACCGACTATTCACGAAAACTTGTAGCTATATTTCACTCGATAGCCTTTTTGTTATCCGCGTTAAATCAGGATATTTTTAGGGACGCACAAGTGTTCACTTCACCGGCACACAAATACAACTCAGAGAGAGAGAGAGAGAGAGAGAGAGAGAGAGAGAGAGAGAGAGAGAGAGAGAGAGAGAGAGGGGGAGAGAGAGAGAGAGTTGAAAAGTAGGGAACGTTTGGTAGAAAAAAAAATTAAAATAGCTTATTTTACTTTGTAAGGGGGGGGGGGGGGGGGCGATTTTTACTGCTATAACCATTAACTAGTTCTCTCTTCCTCCTTGTGAGTTATAATCAATTATTGTTATTAACCCTTTCCCAGCCAGTACACCATCCGTGGACGTAATGTCCACTAAATCTCTCGAACCTTTTTTCCCTCCTCCCCACTTTTTGAGCAACCTAAATTTATAGCGAGCTAGAAGCCTTTAAAAGGATAGATTTTAATACCTATTATAACAGCGCTAAAAGGATAGTAAGGGGTAGATTAATTGTCAAAGGGCTCGTATTGCACATTTGAAAAATGCTATGCATGTGTGCATTGTTAATTTAGGTTAATGAAGGAATATGTAAGATTTTCATGAATAAGAAAAATTTCAATAATGAAGTTAAAGTATGACAGCGCCGAGTAAGGCTGTGAACTCAAAGGCAGGTTGGAAACGACTGAGTTATATTATTGTAGAACACACTCCTTATATACAAAACCTCAAGGCAACAGGACATAACAAGTTCACAAGACAGACAATATTACAGAGGAAAAACCAGACATGAATTTTCATGTTCGTTTTAGTGCGAGGGAAGAGCGAAGATACAAGCATAATATATACAAAAGGAATTATGTACAATTGTGTGAAACCCGGTTGGTACATGGCTCCCCCCCTAAAAATGACATACTGTACATGTTAAATAGGGCGCCCTGATCTAGAGAGGCGAACTGTAGGCGGGTCATCTGGTAGAAGATAAGCAGGTTTTAGACGATCAATGGAGACCCAGTCTTCTTTGCCCCGAATGTTTAAGAGGAATGCTTTCGGACTGCGTCGGATCACAAGGAAAGGGCCCGTGTAAGTGGGCGTTAGTGGTGGCTTGCTGGTGTCGTTGCTCAGGAAGACGTGCGTTGCAGAGTGCAAGTCCGTTGGTATGTGATGCTTCGCTGGGGGCTTGTAAGTCTGGGGGCACGGAGTAAATTTTCCCACGATGTGACATATGTGCTGGAGATCGTCGGAGGAGGTTGTAGAAGGAAAAAATTCGGCTGCCGAGACGTCAAGGGCGTCTTTAGGAGTGGTCCTTAGTCCAAGGAGGACCCAGGGAAGCTGAGTAAACCAGTTGCAATCCTTGCAGCGGGACATCAAAGCTGCTTTGAGGGTGCGATGAAAACGTTCAACCATTCCATTGGCAGCGGGGTTGTAGGCAGTTGTCTGATGTAGGAAGATGCCCAGGAGATTCGCTAATGACGTCCACAATTGAGAGGTGAAAGTGGTTCCCCTGTCAGAAGTAATATGATCAGGGATACCGAATCTTGAAATCCATCCAGAGAGTAAGGCAGATGTACATAAGGCGGACGTTGCAGTTTCCATGGGAATGGCTTCAGGCCAACGAGTGGAGCGGTCGATGACGGTAAACAGGTAACGATGTCCTTGTGATGTGGTAGGGGGCCTACAACGTCGACGTGAATGTGTGCGAAACGACGCTGAGGTTGAGGAAAGGGGCCCACTCCTGAATCTGTATGTCGATGTACTTTAGAAGTTTGGCAAGAAGTACAGGCGCGGACCCAATCCTTAGCATCCTTAGAAATGCCGTGCCAAATGAACTTTGCCTTCAGCAGCTGTGCAGTAGAACGGCACGAGGGATGTGAAAGGCCGTGGATAAAATCAAACACCTGTCGGCGCATGGGTGCAGGAATCCAAGGTCGCGGTCTACCAGTACTGACGTCACAGAGGAGGGTGGTGTTGGAGTCTTCGAGGGGAAAATCTTACCAACGGAGGGACGTGCAGGATGTCCTACAAGCTTGATACTCTGGATCCTGTCGTTGGGCTTCAGCCAGGGCGTTGTAATCCAATCCCAGTTGAACGGCAGCCAACGTGTTTCTTGACAGGTCATCAGCAACGGGATTCATTTTCCCAGGGACGTATTGGAGGGTGCAATTGTATTCAGCCACGGCGGAGAGATGTCGGCGTTGACGGGCGGACCAGGTGTCAGACTGTCGAGTGAAGGCGTGCACCAGAGGCGTGTGGTCTGTGCGAATGACGAAGGGCGTATCTTCTAAGAAAGGGCGAAAGTGACGGACAGCCAAGTGCACCGCCAGCAATTCTCGATCGAAGGTAGAATAACCCGATTCTGCCTTGGACAGTTTTCTGCTGAAGAAGGCCAATGGGCGGGGCGAGCCTTTGACCACCTGCTCGAGTACTGCACCAATAGCGACGTCGCTGGCATCGGTGGAGAGAAGGAGAGGGGCGTGTGGGATAGGAAAAGTGAGAGCCGCAGCTGTTGATAGGGCCTTCTTTGCATTGCAGAAGGCTGCTTCTTGAAGGGGACCCCACTTCAGGTCCTTTGGCTTGCCTTTGAGGGAGGTGTAGAGGGGAGCAAGAGTGGCGGCAATGGCTGGCAGAAAACGGTGATAATAGTTGATCATGCCCAAGAATTCCTGCAGAGCTTTGACGGTCGAGGGCGCGGGGAAATTCTGAACGGCTGCTACCTTCTCCGGGAGGGGATGGACTCCTTCAGGAGTGATACGATGCCCTAAGAACGACACTTCGTTGGTGCCAAAGGTACACTTGTCGTACCGAACTACAAGGCCGTTTTGTTGCAGGCGGTCGAGCACGATGCGCAGGTGACGGAGGTGTTCCTCTTTTGAGTAGGAGAACACAAGTCTGTCGTCCACATAACATACACAGAAAGGGAGGTCCCCTAAGATGCCATCCATGAGACGTTGAAACGCTGCCCCAGCATTACGAAGGCCAAAACAGGAGTAATTGAAGGTGTATGTGCCAAATGGAGTGGTGATGGCGGTCTTGGGGATGTCTCCTGGGTTCATAGGCACCTGATAATACCCCTTCAGGAGGTCGAGCGTAGAGAAAACCTTCGCTTTGTGCAGGTAGGAGGTTACATCCTCAATGCTTGGGAGGGGGTAGTGATCCGGTTCTGTTTGCATTTTCAGGCGCCTGTAATCCCCGCACGGACAGAGGGAGTAGTCTTTCTTCAGAACGATGTGTAAGGGTGACGACCGTGGGCTGGAGGCCTTTTGCCAAAGGCCCATTTTCTCCATTTCGGCGAACGTCTGTTTGGCGGCTGCCAATCGTTCCGGTGCCAGACGTCTGAATTTTGCGAAGACTGGGGGTCCCGTCGTCTTGATATGGTGATAAATACCGTGCTTGGCAGGAACCGTCGGCGTTTGGCGAAGTTCTGGACGGAAAACCTCCGGGTACGACGTGAGGAGGTGGGCGTAGGCATCCGTGGGTGTGCTGATGTAGAGAGCG
Organism: Palaemon carinicauda; assembly: GCF_036898095.1. NCBI lineage: Eukaryota > Metazoa > Arthropoda > Malacostraca > Decapoda > Palaemonidae > Palaemon > Palaemon carinicauda. The sequence continues at coordinate 37,900,768 of NC_090730.1, forward strand.
AGGTTAGAGGGGGCGGGTTGAAGAGGTGTCAACAAGTACGAGTCTGCATTGACCAATCGTCGGTGGGCGACATCGACCAGAAGGTGGAAATGAGAGAGGAAATCCGCACCGAGGATTGGCATTGTGACGTCAGCAACGAGAAACTTTCAATTGAATTTACCGTTTCCGAACAATAATGTGAGGTTCTCATAACAGTAGGTGGGTATCGCAGATCCGTTGGCAGCTACCAAGCGGACGTCGGCAGATGTAGACAGACTACGTTGTGCCTTGAAGAGTTTCCTTGGCAAAAGAGAATGACAAGCACCCGTGTCTACCAAAAATCGCACGCCCGTTCCTGCATCCTGTAAAAAGAAAAGATTAGAAACATGGGAGACCACCGCCACAAGCGATGGCCTACTAACACATTTTTTGGCCACTGACAATCTTTGACACATTTCTTCGCGGTTGCCCCGAATCTGAAGTGGTAGTAGCAAAACTGCGGCGGATGGGAGGTAGTAAGTGGCTGTTGAAGTCCTTCGTTGGGGCGCGAGCAATTGGTGGGGGGTAGGAGGCTTTGTCGCCGCTTCGGCACGTCACGGGGTAGGCGTGTATGTCCTACGGCATTCATGTCAGCTTCGGTTGACGTTGAATAGGCATCCTCGTCGTCAGGGGTGGAGGCATTGATGGAGGTCTTGAAGTGGCTGTCCATAAGGGCGTCGGCTCAGGTCATCAAGTCCTTTATGGGTAAACTATCGACATCGGGTATGGCAGCGCGTACAGGTTCAGGTAAATGGCGTATCCAAAGGGCACGGAGTAGGTTCACCTCACGAGGAGAGCCGTCTGCGGCAGGTTGAAGGCGAGCGATACTGGTCATTTCCCTGAGGGCAAGCGAAGCCCTTTGGTCCCCCAACGGTTGTTGCGAGAGCTGAAAAAGCTTTGCTATGCGGGTGGCTGGCGACGGCGAGTACTGCTGCAGAAGGTATGTTTTGAGGGCGTCATACGCTATTGGGGTGTCTCCTTGTTCACAAAGCCAGTCGGATATTTCTGGGAAGGTGTCCTCGGGTATCGCCACGAGAACATAATCCGCTTCGGTGGTTGAGCTAGTCACGCCCCTGATACGAAAGTGGAATTCAGCGCGTTGAAACCAAGCAAACGCTTCTCCGCTGGCGAACGGTGAAAGTTTCAATGGGGCGGCCGCAGCGCCAACTGCTGTAGTAGAGTCCGTCTCCGTCATAGTACCAACGATGGAGGGGCGAGGGAGGTGGGAGTGGAAGGCAGACTTAGGCAGTGGGAGCGAGTCGACTTCCGGGGTCACCAATGTGACATCGCCGAGTAAGGCTGTGAACTCAAAGGCAGGTTGGAAACGACTGAGTTATATTATTGTAGAACACACTCCTTATATACAAAACCTCAAGGCAACAGGACATAACAAGTTCACAAGACAGACAATATTACAGAGGAAAAACCAGACATGAATTTTCATGTTCGTTTTAGTGCGAGGGAAGAGCGAAGATACAAGCATAATATATACAAAAGGAATTATGTACAATTGTGTGAAACACGGTTGGTACAAAAGGGATTAGTTACAGCCTAAGTAGAAATTAGTGGTTTATGAACGTATTTATAGCTTAACAGTCAATTGATAGCTGTATAAAGAAAATTTCGGTATATAAATTACAATTACAGTATGTATATATATATATATATATATATACATATATATATATATATATATATATATATATATATATATATATATATATATATATATATATATACATATATATATATATATATATATATATATATATATATATATATATATATATATATATATATATATATATATATATATATATTAAATGTATATACAAATATACATATATACACACACACACACATATATATATATATATATATATATATATATATATATATATATATATATATATATATATAATATATATATATATATATATATATATATATATATATATATATATATGTATATATGTAATATATAGATATTACTTCTTTAAAACACATGACCTACAGGTCACTGTGGAAGTAGGAGAAGTGTGAGAAATACCATAGTCATATCATAAGCAGGATGCGAATGCCAAACCTCAGCAATGTAACATTTTTCATGAAGAGTAAACACAACCATGCCTGTGAGAAAGAGTTGTCTTTGAGAACAGAACCAAGTACATTCCGGTATTAATGTTGTGTTAACTATAATCCATTAGGTGCTGAGATAACTAAGTAAAGTTTAACGTGATTATGGATATTTGTGGTAGTTTCTATTGAGATGTCATACGGAATGGTCATCCGCCCAAACCACCTCTACTCCTGTGGTGGAGATGTTAATACTGTTTTTAAAGAATAAAATATTTTAAAGTTAACTTACCTAGACTTTACTCGAAGATGTAACATACCAAATCTAATCTACAACACATTGAAGATGATATTTGAAGGGAACCCAAATGTGTGTTAGTAACAGTAGCACACCAATAAATGGAAGCAGCGGTAAAACTCTAAGAACCAGAGAAAGATCTTCAAGGACCAGCGAATAAAACTCTAAGAACCAGAGAAAGATCTTCAGGAAATCAACTGTAATGAATCTACAATTTTGACTAAGTATCATAGTCCACCGAAGAAATGAAAACATTTAATACCAACAAATAAATGTTATACAAACTGAGGAACTGGATCTTCAATCAACATCCTAAGAAAACCAAGGAGTGACATTCAACGTTTACTAAACATTGAAGAAACATATCCAGGAAGCACTACATTCAACGAAAATCGGGCCGAAAACATTCATCCAAACATCAATAAGGAGAAACAATCCAGTGAGAGAGAGAGGAAATGACATCACCCAACGCCCATATAAACCAAAGCTAAGTACATTTTCTTTATTCATTTCAGTTTTGAGCAGTGAAGTGTAGTTATCACCAGTCAATCGTCCATTATTGCTGGGGTGAGTTGTTTGCTAATATTCAATTTTCTTTCATTTAAGGAAACTGTATTCAACTTCTAATTCTCGTCTAGAATTTTTTTTTCTCTCTGTGCTAATTCCGTTTTCTTTCAGAAGTTCTCGGGAAATATCTTTATATTCCGTTTTCTTTCAGAAGTTCTCGGGAAATATCTTTATATTCCGTTTTCTTTCAGAAGTTCTCGGGAAATATCTTTGTATTAGTATCCTTGTTTTGGAGGATTTTGTTATAATCTTTATCATTTAGTGCTTATGCGTTTACGCAGTGGACGTCTGTATTCAGATAGATATTTTGATAGGATTGCTAGGAGTCGTAGAGATAGAAAAAGAAATACAGTAAACATGACGCCCCCTGTGAGCCCCACCCCTGGACCGAGTAACCCAACCCCAGGACATGGTAGCCCCCCTCCCATTGTGACACTAGTAAATGCTCGCTCTGCAATCCTTCCCTTTCAAGGTTGGGTTAATGGGTTCTTGCCTCAGAATGTGGAGTCATGGATTTCATCCGTCGATGCCCATTTAAATGCTAAACAGATTATAGACCCATTTGTACAATTACAAGAAGCTAAAAGTTTTATAGACTTTTCTAAAGGAGATGCGAGTGCGTATTTGAGGGGTGTTTCATTTCAAGAAGCAGTTACCTGGGATGATTTCAAAGTTAGACTACGTGTGGTCTATGGAGGTGAGGAAGCCTTAGATGTAGTTTTAACATTAAGAAATACACTTAATCAAGCCACTATGACTCGGCTTAATGTTATTGAGAGAGCAGCTCTCATAGCCGATAGGCTTAACGAGTATCAAGATATTTTAGGTAATTTCACTTGGGTTATTAGAGATAACATCTCCGTGAAAGTTTTCTTACGATTAATGTATTTAACTTGCATGACACTTATGTTGCCTGAAGCTTTAGTGCGGTGTTTTGATAAAAAGTTAACGCCAGCAAGTACGGAATTGGATGTATATAAACAGATAAAGAAACACATGTCTAAGTGTCCTGATCTTGATCCCGTGTTAACCCAAGTTTTTGCAAAAAATTAAACAAAGCCACAACAAGTAAACTTAGTTAATAATAGTCAAGTTGCAGGAATGACGTGTTATAATTGCAAATGTCAAGGTCACTTGATTGCGGACTGCAGAACGAAATTCTGTTCGTTACATAATAGTTCGACTCATTCATATAGTCAGTGCTACTCGCGTGAGACACAACAGAATCCTAGAAATACACAGTCAATTCCACAGTCAGTTCCATATGGAAATAAAAGGGAAAATCCTCATTCCAGTAAGAAAAAAAAGCCAAACGTCAATGTAGTTCAAAATCAGAAACAAACAAATAGTTCTTCGAATAACGCTGATCCTGGGTCGTCAAACCAGAACTCGCAAGGTCAGACTAATTTTCAGAATGTGCAGAGCAAAGCAAATACCACATAATTAACTCCAGTGGGGAAGAGAGTGATGTTGGGTCAAGGTCATTCATGTCAACATCAGTAGTATTTAATAATCAATTTAATGTTTTATCAGATCATTGTGAGGCTATAGATTTTCCTATGAAACACACTGCCGAATTAAATAAATCAGTGCATGCTCACGTAGATTTGCAACGAATTCATACAATAATAAGCCAAAATGAGTTACGACCAACATCATATGCTGTAAATTTAGAACACCGATCCTTTACATTATTTTTTGACTCTGGTAGTCCACGTAATATCATGGATTTGAGGACACATCATTTGTTGTTTTCGAACTTCCCAATAGAAAAGTCCGGAGTAAGGCTCTCGGGTATAGGAAATAATGAATTAAATGTAATAGGTGAAACTCATGTTCAGTTCAAGGTCGGTAAGCGCACGTTTGCCGATACATTTGTTGCTGTACAAAACATTGATATGTATCCAACTGTAATTATAGGATACCCATCTATGGGCAATCAAAACATTATCTTAGCCCCTGCCAAGCACGGCGTGTATATGAAAGGAAAATTTCATAAGTCTTCTAATACCTTAAAATCATTTTTGTATAAAAAGGAGACGACAAATAAAACAGTGACGTACGTTGAAGAACCAATAACTTGTCTCACTAATAAAGAAATAATATACGCGACCCAACAGAATTCTCGTTCGCCTGTAATATCATCTTGCATGCAATCTATCGAGCCGAACGTACCTTCGAATTTAATAGAGCAAGTAAAGAAAACATTACCGGGATCTGAAATATTAATCCTTTCCGACACTTTGAAAACTAACGGATTGTCTGTCACACAAGCTATTTATACAGTAGGCTCACATCAACAATATAATATTAAAGTCTGTAATCATTTAAATACCACTTTAGTAATTCACAAAAATCAACATATCTTGGGTGTAGAAGTATATAAACATCGTATTCTTACCGTCGCTGATATTAATCCCGCTCAATCAGTTGCAAATGAATCCCTTTTGCAATCTATTAAAAATAAAATCAATGAAGACATTCAAGAAGAAGAAATTCAGCAGAAAATTTTTGGACTTTTAACTGAGTATCATGATGTTTTTTCCACTACGGATGGATCCTTAGGAGAAACAGATGTGATCGAGGTTAAAGGACAAGAAAAAAGTTATCTATGTACCCTCGTACCGAATCCCTATGAAATTCCAGAAGGAGATAAATGATGAAATAGGTAAAATGCTAGAAGAAGGAGTCATTAGGAAATCGAACAGCCCTTATAATTTTCCATCAATAGTTGTACCGAAAAAAGATCGAACATGGCGTATCTGCGTAGACTTCCATCGCCTAAATGAGGAGACGATCCCTGATCGATTCCCAGGGCCATGTACTGACGATATTTTATCTTTGTTAGGTCAAAATAAATATTCTACCAGTTTGGACTTACTTAAAGGCTTTCACCAGATATCATTAGAAGAAAATAGTATCCTATACACAGCCTTCAGCACAGCCAGGGGACATTATGAATTTTTACGGATGCCTTTTGGTTTACGTTGTGCTCCCATAACATTTACAAGAATGATTGACATAGTGTTTGGAGACTTGCTTGGGGATATATTGCATGCCTATATGGACGACCTTGTAATCTTTTCCAATACCTTAGAAGAACATCTACGTAAATTAGAACTATTACTACATAGACTAAGACAACATAACTTAAGGATAAAGATTAGTAAGTGTGAATTTTTCAAAACAGAATTAGTGTATTTGGGTTTTACGGTGTCAAGCCAAGGTCTTAAAGTAGTCCATGATAAGGTGTCGGCTATCCGTAACTTTCAAATACCTACTAATATCAAGGGAATACAGAAATTTCTGGGGTGTAGTGGATATTACAGGCGTTTTATACGCAATTATTCAATAATAGCTGCTCCCTTAACTGATCTTACGAAGAAGGGCGTAGATTTCATATGGTCTGAGCAGCATCAACAGGCGTTTAATACCTTGAAAGATGAACTATGTAGTTCTCCTATCTTAAAATCTCCTGACTTCAGTAAGGAATTCTTCATTGCAACAGACGCCTCAGACTTAGGAGTAGGTGGGGTATTGCTTCAGAAGTATGAAAAACCATTTTTCCCGATAGCTTTTTATTCTCGAAAACTGAGAACTTCCGAAAGTAAGTATGCAGTAATAGACAAGAAAGGGCTAGCTATTGTTAATTCACTAGTGAATTTTAAGTTCATTATATACTGTTATCCCGTTAAGGTTGTTACTGATCATAAACCACTAACCGACTTCTTTAAAGGCTTCAGCCACAGCCCCAAACGAACTCGGTGGCATTTGATCATTCAAGACTTTGGCGAGAGAATCGGGTATTTACCAGGGAAAGCAAATATCATTTCTGATGCATTATCACATAACCCCGTGTCATCTTGTACGGAGCCTTTAGCTGAATTAATAGATATATCAACATCCATGCCTATTGTTAAAACGATATCTGGAGAAGAAGATCTGGGCTGGAGTGCTGAATTATTACAGACTGAGCAAAGAAAAGATCAGAAATTAGAAAAAAACTATAAATGCTTTGAAAGGCAATCATGAGAAAAAGGAATATATAAAGTATAAGCAGCAGAAT
>NC_090730.1:37921090-37926090 GCF_036898095.1 Palaemon carinicauda
CCTATTTTATTTACTTTTTTACCATAATAATGTGGATATAATAATAGATACGGATATTTTATTTTGGTAGTTAACAATGCACTATAATTTTTCATGCTAATATATGCAATATAAATTGCGTATTTTTTCACTTATGAAAAACACAGAATTTGGGGATATTTTAATTTCTAGATGAATGTAAAGTTTTCATTTAGACAAATGTAGCATTTAAAAACATTAGAATTCATATGTGTAATAATGAAACTGCATAATACCTCTATTAAGAATGCAAACCTGAAATTATTGTACATTTCGAATTAACAGGCGCAAGGATTAGCTCTTACATTCTTAAATATTTTTCTTTCAATTTTCCTAAGAACAACAGTAAAATACCTTGGACTGCGGCCTCACTTTTGCATCCTTTGGATAATAGCAAATCAAATACAACTGTTCTTGCGCATTGAAAATAAGAGACAAATAGCCGTAGAAATGGCAAGATAATACGTCCGTGTATTTTCGTTATTTAAGAAAATGCTTATCCATTTTTTGTATAGCGTTATATTTAATTACATCTGTAATGACACTTGATGCCACTTGTGGGGAGCTGGTAGAACTGTTATTGCGTTTGAAGTTTGGTGATTTTTTCTATTTAGATTAACCACACATTTGGACTCACAAAAAATATACCTCTAAGCGCCAGTAAACATGAATTTGGAAAATTTCACTATCGTGCGTAATTGACGGAATTCTACTAACAATGATGATAATAGTAACAATGAAAATTATAGTGATAACTAAGTGAGACCAGATCTCAAAAAAGTAAGAATTATGATGATCACTTTGATTATAATAATGACAGAAATGTGACCACATCATAGGAAAGTAACAATGGTGATTGTGCTTATGATAATAATTAAATCAGACCAGATTACGGATGGTTATGATTTTGATAAGATACAGATAACAAAATGAGACCAGACCACAGCAAAGTAGATACTGTGTTTTTCATTTTCTTTCTTTCTCTCTCTCTTTTTTTTTTGCCTTCAGTTCTCCTGAACAATATCCCTTTTTATTGCTGTATTAAATATCACAAATGCCTACCCCCAACCCCCAAAAAAGAAAAGAAATACTCAATGCCGATCCTTTTCTAAGGGTAAACAATTTGTGATGAAAGATGCCATATGTACTTTCATAGTTAATAGTAATGATATTATGGGCGGATAAATATCGTGATTTTCCCAAATATAAGGGTTACTAAGGGGATAAACAAGAGTATTTATTTATGAAAACTAACCTTTTTTATGTAATTCATATTTTTTATCTTTGATTTTTGTTAGGAGTTTGTGGTTAAATCTACTTGAGAAAACATTGGCGATCCTTGGTGAAGTATTGTCATGTCCTATCACAAATGAATCATCGAGTCTAATGAACTTGATAAAGCGTAGAAATAATGTATTCAAAAACAAATGGCCTCCATTTACGAGAAGTGTTTTTTTTTTTTTTTTTTTTTTTTTTTATTTATTTTTATTCTGAATAATTTCTCTGACAAGTGCATTAAACTTTGCGTTTTACCTTTAGTACAGCGGCATAGCAGACCAATTGTTCAAATTGGTCTAAAAGCACCAAAATTGGCACACATGTAGATTAATATATTCTAAACATTTTTGGATATGGAGGCATTCAAGATTAGCCCTTAGGAAGATATGGCGGCCATTGTTCAAAATGGCCGCCATTTAACATTAGCGTCATTACATAGACTTCATTATGTGTCGTTAGTTTGGTGCTAGATGGGCCAAAATTCCCTTTTTTTACATCAGAATTAACATCAATAAATGTTTAACAGATATTTAGATGAATCTTCTCAAAAATGGCCCCCAAACTGGCCGCCATTTTGTGGAAAAAGTGGACATTTGATGAAGATTTCAATACTCAATGACATAATACCTCTAATAACCAGTACCTGATTTCAGGAACACACTTTAATTGCTCAAGTTGCTTTTTTATTTCAAATTGCTGGCAAAATTGCTAGTCAAAATAATACACAGAGTACGGGAAGTTTACAGTATGGTCAGATTGTAGTTATATAGTCGACCAAAAGCCCAGTCTCTAGGCACAGTACTTGTGTAATCCTGCAGTACATACATGTAATACAATAACGTAGATTTTGCCACACTATGTTAATTATGATTCCGAACTTTTCAAATCTGGTCACCAGAATTATGAATGTCTACAGATCATAATGTTGGTTAGCAAGTTTTCTGTCCCAATCTACTGGCATTCGCCTTCACAGAAACATAGACCAGTGCATTGCAGTGAAGCGTTCTTGCACTTGCAGCGGTTTTTGCAGCCTTTCTTGCATCCGCAAGACACCAGCTCATGGCAGGCCTTGGATGCCTCAGGGAGTGTGGTCCAGAGTGGTGTGTAGAGCCCATCATCACTCCGATGCCAGCCCCAGTCTGTTGGTGGAGGGAGCACGGGCGTTGGTACCAATGCCTGGCCCCAGACATGACCACCCTGAAGGGCAGATCTCTTCACATGCTGCTCCAGAGCAGCGTAGGTTGGCGGGATGTTCTGAACAGAGTTCGTCTTTGCAAAGAGCTGCTTTCTCGCCTTGTTGACGTCCTTGCATTTGCTTGTGCGGTCATACAGGAGTATGACAAACCTCTCGATGACATGCATTGTATCCTCTTGGATGCTTGTGGGTGCATTTGCCAGACTCAGCAGGGCATCAGTGAGTTCTGGCAGCGTGTTCCATGTTGCCCAGGCAGATTTCTTCCCATGTCCGACGAAGGCTGACACAGTATCACACCCTGTGATGGCATGAAACATTGGAAGAGCACATGCCTTCTCTGGACCAAGGGAGGAAGCTATTTCATGGGCTGCAATGTAGCGGTAGTTCTTGCCTGTCCCAAAGGCTACCCAGAGTTCGTCTCCAGCTGGTAGTTTCTGGACTACCATCACTGCTAGGACCACGACGTCACTGTCTACTGTTCGAACCTGTATCTGGTGGTGACCATGTTGTGCAGCATGTGCTACATGTAGCATCATGCGGGTGTCTGCCTCTTCTTGGTTGCATGGTGCGAGTGAGTTGACATCCTCTTGCTGTGGAACACAGATCACCTGCTCCCCATCAGTGACGACCAGTTCCTTGCCTTCTTCTTGAAAGGACTCTGCAAGCATGGTGGAGAGGTAGCTGAAGAGCTCCACTTTGTTGCTATCAACTCGCAGGAAACTTTGCCAATTTCCTGGTATGACTGCTGAGTCGACAACACGCCGATGTACTCCCTTTCCCACGCTGTTCTCTGGTTGATGCCTTCAGGGAATCTGCTCTGTAGCTGTCCCACACAAGGTCAAGACGTGATACATGTTGGAAACGTTGTACAACGTATGGGATGAACACTTGCTGTGCATATTCCTCGAACGTGTTGGCAGTACCCGGCTTCAACATCTGTACGATTACTGCTCCATCGAGGACAACAGCAGTGACAGTAGGAGCTTCAAACTGAGGCTCAGCATGGCCTTCAAGGCACACCAGCAAGTCACTCTTGCTCCCTAGGTACAGTCTCCCTCCGTCAGATAAAGCTGGAGGGCATTGCTGATTTTTCATGCCTGAAGAACTCTTCTAGATTCCCATCACGGGTCTGGCAGCCGATATATAATCGTGCGAAGAGCGCAACATCATTCTTCAGAGATTTGACCTGTTCTTTTCCTTTGGGTATATTGGGTCCTCTCTTGGTCGCAAACAGTGGTAGCTTGTTCCGGTGGATTGCCACCTCAATGGACTTGGTTCTGTCCACGATGCATTCCTTTGAGAATGCTTCAAACTGGTCTTGGCCAATCTGCTTGGCGTTACGGACTGTTTCTATGACTGCAGGGTCTGCGATCTCCTTTGTGTCGAGCACCAGCAAGTCCTGACTGTCCTCCTCGAAAGGGTTGCCCAGCTCTTCAATGACGGCCACGAGTGAGCGCACATCTCTGGCAAAAGTGTTCTGCACACTTGGTGTCTCTTCGTGGTGATGTGTCTCCTCTTGATCGTGTGGATGCAGATTGAAGTCGTCAAATTCCACAATCACTCTAGCAACCTCCGGTCCGGCAACCATCCAGCGCCTCAGTGCAGTTGGATTGTCTGTGAGGCCGATGGCTCCTCCATCACCCTTGACATACGCGTTGTTCTGCTCATGTCCTTGGTCAAGAGGGATTGCTGAAAAGATCCTCTTGGTCTTCTGGACTGTGAAGTGTCCCTTGCTAAACTCTGTGAAGACGTCTGGATGTTTGTTTGCCAGTTCTGCCATGTCCCGTAGATGCACTGGTATCCATCGGGCATAGTTCGTGTGGTCTAGTGCGAAGAACCACGGAGCCAGTTCTGTCAGAGCATCCACGTACATGCTAAAATTGGCTTCTCTCAGAGATCGCACATAGATCAGAGTGGACAGCTCCAGTGCCAAGACTGTTGACCAGTACTGAAACTGCGGATAACTCTGTTCTCTCTGACTGCACCAGTCTTCGAAGCTTTCAGGGTGCTCATCATCTTCTGTATTGGTGGTGCTGTACTTGTCATAGGCACGCCGTTGGAGATTATACAACGCAGCCGCTGTGACTTGGTGTGCTCTTCTGGTGCGTGTGACGTGAGCTGCTCGAAGAAATGAGTCTGCTATTCCTTCAGTTGTGATCTCTGCTTGTACCAGTGCTTGGGTCCACCCACTTCCCTGCAACCAGTCACCCAGGGTCTTCAGTGCCGTCATCTCAATATGCAACCCCCCAAACATCACCACCAGTTGGTCTTCTCCATATGTGTTTGGCCACTTCCACTGGATCTGTTTTGCTAGAGTGAATAGTGGCTGGTCGCAAGTCAGAACTGGAGTTTGGCCTGGGTTGAGATGTTTAACTGCACTCCTGACTACATCAATAGAGTGTCTGATCATTGCCACAGTGTGAGCACTCTCCTGGAACAAGGGAAGCAGGGACGTTGGTGTGATGACTGGTTGCTTTGGATCTTGGTGCCTTGCATGGTATGCAGCCCA
>NC_090730.1:37938590-37948590 GCF_036898095.1 Palaemon carinicauda
ATATATATATATATATATATATATATATATATATATATATATATAGAAATCACGCAAAATAAATAACACATCTTCCACAAAAAAAAATAAAGAATTAAGATGAAATATTGCATGAAAAAATGTACCCAATATAAAATAAATAATTTCACTCATTTCTTCTTAAGACCTCTGCAACTAAAATACAGAATACCCTTCTCTTCACTAACGCAAATGAAACTATTTGTTCATCATTTGGCGGATCCTTTGTAATTATATGAAGAAACTACGTAAATATTGCATAATGTTATGATGTAAAATATGCTTGCATTGGCGTGACTGGAATTGATAAGCTGGGAGATGGTAAAGAAGCTCCATACATTTTGACATATTTACAGGCATTAAATAATGTTACATTCATATATGAGCGGAATGTTTCAATAATGTCATAATACCGAAAAAAATAAGCATTGCGGAAAAACTTACTTTTCAGAAGTGTACAAATTATTTAACGAGATGATAAAAGTGCAATCGTATCTATTTTGCATCAACCTATTCAGATCAGAGTTCTCTGCGAACATATTTGAACTAAGAGTTAGCTATCAGTAATCTAAATTTCATGTATCATGCAATAGTGCATGAAAGGATTATTGTTTTAAAAAAGTATCACATTTCCCTTTTACATCCCTTTCTTTTTCATAGTAAAAAGGTCAAGCACAATGTAATATAAAGGTTAGGTCAAAGTTCGGTAGTTAAAAGTTGATTAAACATATCTGGTTATTTAGAAACCAGCTGTGTAGAGAAGGATTTTAATTTAAAGAAAATTTTTCTTCAAATGCGGGGGTTTTCGAACACAAAATTATTTCTAAAATTACGTCATCAATATTTAAATCTTCATATGATATTAAACATAGATTTGCGATGCTATTAAAATTTTTTACTGAAAGTGAGGTATTTGACTGTTCTTTTTAAGATTTCTATATTTAACTAATAATAGAAATTGTCGTCATGAGATTAAAATATTTTGTTCTACATTTTTCTTAAAACACCTTTCACATACATTCATAAATACTTACATATATATATATATATATATATATATATATATATATATATATATATATATATATATATATATATATATATATATATATATATATATATATATATATATATATATATATATGCATACTTATATGTGTATATAGAGGTAATAGAGGTAGTAGGTTGGCCACCCATTGAGATACTACCGCCAGACAGTACTACATTAGATCCTTCTTTCTGGTTACGGTACATTTTCACTTTGCCTAACCTCACACATACACTCGCCAAATAGTCTGGCCTATTCTTTACACATTCTCCTCTGTCATCATACACTTAACAACACTGACATTACCAAATCATTCTTTTTCACCCAAAGGTTTAATGCACTGTAATTGTTCAGTGGCCACTTTCCTCTTGATAATGGTAGAAGAGATCCTTTAGCTATGGTAAGCAGCTCTTCTAGGGGAAGGACACTTCAAAATCAAACCATTGTTCTCTAAGTTCTAGGTAGTACCCTAGCCATGGTCTTCCCCTGTCTTGGGTTAGAGTTCTCTTTCTTGAGTGTACGTACACTCGGGCACACTAGTATATGCTATTTCTCTTCCGCTTCCTGTGTTAAAGTTTTTATAGTTTATGCAAGAGATAATTATTCTAACTTTGTAACTCTTCTTAAACATTTAATTTTTCCTAGTTTCCTTTCCTCACCGGGCTATTTTCCCTATTGGAGCCCCTGGCCTTATAGCACCTAGCTTTTCCAACAAGAGTTGTAGCTTAGCAAGTAATAAGTAAAATAATAATAAGTATGTACAAATACATGCATATATACAGTATATATATATATATATATATATATATATATATATATATATATATATATATATATATATATGTGTGTGTGTGTGTGTGTGTGTGTGTGTGTGTATGTATGTATATATACACATATATATATATATATATATATATATATATATATATATATATATATATATATATATATATATATATATATATATATATATATGTATATATATATATATATATATATATATATATATATATATATATATATATATATATATATATATATATATATTATGTGTGTGTGTGTGTGTGTGTGCGTGTGTTTATACTTATTATTATTATTATTATTATTATTATTATTATTATTATTATTATTATTATTACTTGCTAAGCTACAACCCTTGTTGGAAAAGCAAGGTGGTATAAGCCCAGGGGTTCCAACAGAGAAAATAGCCCAGTGAGGAATGGAAAAAGGAAAGATAAAATATATTAATGAAGCCAACTGTACAAGCTGTAGAAATCTTTTCTTTGGTATTTTAGTGTGAAAAATATATAGGGAATTAGTTTATATCTATAAAAGTTTTTTAAAATCTTTCATATTTTTCCATGTACTTATGAGTACAACATGAGGAACTAAACTTCCAGAAGATGTTCATGTTTTTATTTTCTTGAAATAATTGTAAAACGATTTTTATTTAAACTACTAAACAATCTTTAATAAAAACTAAAAGTTTTCATCTGAGTAAATTGTATTGTTATAAACTAAGATATCTTTCACCTATACAAGTGAGAAAAGTCTTTGGTATTACATGGGAAACCATTATCAAAATCATTTTCGGGATTTCCTAATAATTTTGATCCTCAAAAACTAACTGATTTTACGTTGCAGATCAAAATATCGTAATCACAATTCGTTTTTTTCCAAATATTCTGTTGAAATAATAAAAAGTAAAATATATTTTCAATCAAGAAATACAAATGATATTGATGAATTTTCATCTAACCATTGACAGATGGGTCAGTAATATCGTTAACTAGGTGAACAGTTAACTTCTATAAAAACCTCATCCATGCATGTTTAAAAATGGCAGTGACGTCGTTGGCAAAGGAATAAACACCATATGCATAAAGTGAAAACAATGAGAAAATCAGTATCTGCATTGAGGATGAAGATCCTGTTCTCAAACTTATACTTGACACTAAAATATCAATGTTTTAAACTTGCACAAAGCTACATAAATGCAATTGTACATGCATACTCATAACTGGTAGTAAGAGTATGAAGATGCTAAACCTCCACCCACGCATACTCACATCCAGGTAACTGATCGAGGTGTCCAAGGAAAAGAAGGTCCAATGAATCACAGGATAATCAAGAAATACACTCTCGCCGTGGAAAGACCCGTCTAGACTCTGCAAAGGAGAGGATAATCGTTATAAATAACAGGATGAAGGGAAAAACCCATGTTGGGGTCTTGATTGAGTATGTGTCGGATCATCTTTCTTTCTTTGTGTATGTGGATTTTTCAGAAATTTCTTGAAGTATTTGGTTTCCTTCAGTCACTTATAAAGTATTAATTAGGTATGCCTATAAATGTAAGCAGCGACTGTCATTGTTCTTTGATGAGTATTCTTTCATATAAATTTTCGAAAAAAAGTTCTTCCTATTTGAAAAAACAGTAGTCTAGTTAGGAATCTGGTTGCCCAATTATGAAGGTAAAGTACGCATTATATGGAATGAATAACTATTGTCATTTTAGTCAAGAGATTTTTATATTAACCTTAGGTCTCAATCCTTTCAAAAGTATTACTTCATGACAGCTTTAATATATCAGGGATTGATATGAGTGATGTTTGCTTGTCTAACGGCGATGAAGGCAAGCAGTCTTTGTCACTTCTTCCCAAAGACAGTATTTGAGGTAATTTTCTTCTGACATTTTGGAGTATATATTGGTAACTGGAGATTTTTCTATTCGCTCTTAAAATGTATTACGAAATATTTGTGTTTTGTTCCAACTAAGGGTCCTAAATAAAAACGAATCACAAACAATTTATTTAAGTAGTGAAAGACAAATTACAGTCAAGTGATACCCCTAGGTCAAGCATTTTACTAGATATCAGGACTGAGTTGTTATTGATATTCATTTGGGTGTCACAGAAAGATAGGTTCAATTGTATTTTCTTATATTCATCTATACATTTAATAGATAAGAATTGTATTCAGGACTTATTCATTCGTCATTAAAGAGGAACAGTAGGTAAGACTATCTTCTCTATTGACATGGTTGGAATCGACCTGGCCTTTCATTAGAAGGGGCTAGCGTTCGGTCCCAAGTATGAGGTAGAAATTTATTTCTATTTAAGCACGATGTTGTGTTGATATTTATCCATATTGACTCATTAGGGGTAATTTGAATGAATTAGTATCAATTGTGTCACGTGGTGGGTCGGGAAGTCGGGGAAAACTCGCTGGTGAGAGATTGATGTCTCGCCAAGTAAATCCTGAATTGCAGATTAGCAGTTAGGTTCCGACTTCTTTTTATGGCCTCTCGTGGCATGGTTGGAATCGACCTGGCCTTTCATTAGAAGGGGGTAGCGTTCGATCCCAAGTTTGAGGTAGAAATATATTTTTATTTAAGCACGATGTTATATATATATATATATATATATATATATATATATATATATATATATATATATATATATATATATATATATATATATATATATATATATGCCCACCGTTTTTATAGGTGCATTGTATTGTATACTTGGATAGTGACTACAGTTTTTATAGCAGTTTCTATAGGTAGATCTTTTAATTGTGTACATTTATAAGTGATAAGGCGTTTACAGTTTTTATAGGTAACAATATTAATTGCTTACCTTGATAAATGACTGCAGATTTTATAGGTAAATTTTTTATCTGTTTACCTTGATAGTTGACGGTAGTTTTCACAGGTACACATTTTAAGTTTTTACCTTGATAGATAATTACAATTTCTACAGGTGCACATTTGAATTTTTCTACTTGGAAGGTGACTGCAGTTTTTATATGTACATCTTTTAACATTTTACGTCAGTATGTTACAAGGTTACTTCAGTTTTTATACGTATGTTTTCAAATTGTTTACCTAAATAGAAGACGACAGCTTTCATAGGTACATCTCTTAATTGTTTACGTTGGTATGTGATTGCAGTTTTTATAGGCATACCTTTTAATTGTACACCTTGATAGGTGTCCGCAGTTTTTATAGGTACGTATCTTAATTGTTTACCTTGATAATTGACTGCAGTTTTATAGATAGGCATTTTAATGGTATACCTTGATAGGTGGTTGTATTTTTTTTTTTTTTTTTTTTTTTTTTTTTTTAAGTAAACCTTTGGATTGTTTTCCCTAATAGGTGAATGCATTTTTGTAGGTACACATTTCAATTGTACATCTTATTACGTGACTTCAGTTTTTATATTTATGATAAATGTTTACCTTGATAAGTAACGGCCGTTTACATGGTAAAATTATGTGTTTGTATAGTTCAACTTATAGGTGAATGCAGTTAATCTATACAAGTCCCGCTCGAACACGTTATGAGTTAAGGATGGCGGTTTGGGGGAGCCTTTAGGTCTCTCTGTTGAGTCATCATCAGCCATTACCTGGCCCTCCTTGGTCCTAGCTTGGGTGGAGAGGGGGCTTGGGTGCTGATCATATGTGTATATGGTCAGTCTCAATGTCATTGTCCTGCTCAAGAGGGCAATGTCACTGTCCCTTGCCCCTGCCTTTAAACCTTTAAACATTTTAATAGTTCACTTCTGTTGAGGGCTTCAGTTTTCATAGGTACACATTTTAATAATTCACCTCTATAGATGATTGCAATTTTTATAGATAAGTATTTATAATGGTTTTTTATACTCATATTCATGACATCAACAATATGGATTTCTTTTTTATTAATTTTATGTTTTTATTTTTTCAGGTAAGAGGAGACTGTTGCAGAAAGGAAGTGTTTTCAGAAAGAGACTGTGGCGTTCGACTATGCAAACTAAGTGTTGAAAATATTCTTGTTTCATTATTTCTTCATAAAGATATTTTCTATATAACTATTGCGGAGATTGATATATGAATACACTTCATATATATATATATATATATATATATATATATATATATATATATATATATATATATATATATATATATATATATATATATATATATGTATATATATATATATATATATATATATATATATATATATATATATATATATATATATATATATATACAGAGTATTAATTTGTTTTTTTATATATATCACCATTTTGTAGTTTAATGTAAACGTAAAATATGCAATTACCCGAAGAGTTGTCAAAGAAGAGTTTTTGTTAGATTTTACGAAATACTCGCCAGTCCATATATAGTTCCGTTTTGCCCCCAAAAGGGAGACCTTACTTTTTTAAAATTTTACTGAATTGTTGAATGACATCCCTAATCACGTATTTGGATCAGTAAACCACACGAAGTTCAAATTTAGAGCAAATATATCCATACTGCGCAGTTTGATATGAGTTTGTCACCAAGATTTAGTTGTTATGTATATAATCTACTATTTAACTTGTTTATTTTTATAGCCAATTGATATTTTATTTTTTTCTTGTCTTTTGATCTGACCTGGGCTTCGTTCCCCATTAGGGTCTGTTATATGAATATTCTGCTTTTTCCAAGTGCAGTTTTGCCTCATCCTCCTATATCTATTTCAGTTGGCCTTTTTCTTTAGATAACATAAAACAAATGTATCTAGAAGTTTTAATATTTCTTCAAGATTATGCCAGAACATATTGCATCGGATATGATTTTGAACGCTTACTTTTTCACTGAAAATCCTTTCTATCGTGCGTGTAACCAAGAAAGACTAAACCTATCAAACAGTAGAAAATATCCTTGGTTTTAATATAGTACCTCAAACGAATTTTTCACTAAAGGTAGTAAATTCAGTAACATCAGCAACATGTAGGAAAAAAATGTTTCAAACTACTTCCTGAAAATCGAAAATGCTGTCATGAAAGGGATGATATGAATTCTTCAGAAGCGATTGGATTAAGTTTATTTACTTATGATACATTTTTCATTGTTATGAAATAATACATTTGGCTTCCTTTAATTCACTGATCAGAAAGAGGAAAATTATTTGCATAATACTGGTCGATGTTTAGACAGAATGGACTTTAAACGATAATGCAATATTGATAATCTGAGAGATCAAAATTCGGCTTGCTTAACGGAATAAATGCATTCAATTTTAAAACATATATGATTGCTGGTATCCGATTGTAGTAAGTTTGCTGTTAGATAGCGGATGGAATTGTTTTACATGATTTAACTCACACTTCTACTGCTACTACAGATTCAATTACTGGTATGATGATTTCGTTTAAGTTTTGTGATGTCTCTAAAGTTTATACTTAGCTTTTCGTGGCATTATATTCAGCGTTTCTTTGTATTATTCTTTTTTTTTTCACAATAGTGTTTTCCTTTAAGCTTATCGGCTCATTTTGCGACCAGTGTTACTATCACTCGGCTAACTGAAAAATAAAATGAATGAAAGGAACTTTGCTTCTCATTCATAAAAAATATCTCCTTGTCCAATGTTATTACTATTATTTTTAATAATGCAGCCATGCCATCAACCACAAAAAAAATGCATACCTGCATTATTATATAAAAAGCGGAGGGTGCTAGAGCTGAGAGATAGCGGCCACAGAATGCACAAACGCATTTTATTTTTTGAGATTTTGTGCTATTTAAATACAAATTATCTGTGGATATATTGTGAATACCAAATTTTTGTCTTTTTTATTACTGGTCTTCACATTAATTTTTTTTTTTCAAAACTTATTTCCTTATTCGGATTTCTGAGTCATGGATTCTTATATAAAGTAGTAGTCAATATTACTTCAACTATTAGAAGTAACCATCAACAAAACCTTTTTTTCAATCATGAACTAATTAGATTTTGTTAGTTTTGACCTTCAGGATTTGTAATGATAACAAAGTAATCATTACCAATATGTGAATAAAATATGTGTAAATACACACACACACATTAAACATCTCAAACAGCGTAGCCCTGATTGGATCGAGAAGGAAATACGGATTTTGACTGATATGATTCCCCTCCCCTGTACATGGTGCTCCCATCGTGCAACAACCTCCCATCCCTATGAGAGGTCCAAGGCGGTGGAACTTCAACATCATCATAGCGGCCTAGTCCTGATAAATCGGCAGGACGCCACTCTTAATCAGTGATGCATTAGCGGGGATTAGCAAAGAATGGATGGGGGAATTATGCGAGGCGGGAAAGGGGGATTTGGGAAGAGCCTCATCAGCCAGGACCAGTCATAGCCAATCTATAGGAGAGATTCCAGAGTGTCTCGCCGTTTTTATGCATTTGTTCTTTATCTTTACAGTTCTTAGACTATTTTTCTTCTGTCCTGGAGGTTTTTCTGACATCTTGATTTTAATTCTTTTCTTTGTAATTTTTTTTTTTTTTAATGGAAAGTTTCGGAATCATTTCTCTTTTGCCTGTTTTTATCTTTCACGGTATTGTTCTTTAATTTAATTTTTTCTTGATTGAAGATATTAGTTGAGCCTCTTACTTTTAGTCTGTTTTTCTTTCCCTCTCCCTGTGAGATTGTTGACAGCTTCTGTAATCTTATTAGTTTTGTTTTTCATATTCGTTATGTCTCTAAGAGACTTTGCCTTTTTGAGGCGCGACCGTTCCTTTCATTCTTGACTTTCCTTAGATTTAGTAGCGGGAAGGTCTATACTATACAGTCTAATTTTTCCCTTATTTGAGACTTTGGAAGCATCGTCCTTTCTTAGTACATGTTTTCTTTAGATTCATTTGATAGGTAAATTATGATGTGGCCGTGATGTTCATTGTGTCATATTCCTTTTTTTTTTTATCTGATGTAGAATTCGATAAATGCTGAACAGCTTCAGCTTATTTTATATATATATACTTTTCTATTCATTAATTGATTACGTTTGAATCAACAGGTAATCACAACTTTTAATATCAATGAAGAGAATAATATCAATAATATTTTGTTTGTAGACCCTCTTAGGTATGTTTCATTAGAGATGATCGTGGCTTCAGTTGCATTTATCTTATAGTTGCGCTTTTCTATTGTTCTTATTTTCCTTCCTCCATTAGTACTGCATTCTGACAGTAACTGTGATGTTTGTCTATGTAGGGGCAGCAAAAGACAAAAAAATAAATAAAAAATCAACAATTTCACTAAAAGTAAACCTGGCTGCTTACAGGAAGGTGCCGTGTGTTTCATCATCAGGCTAATTCAGGGCGAAGGGGTTAGAGCTGGTTCTATATATACAGCTTTGTCGGGCCGTTATAACAGATGCTAGTTGCTGATTGGTCCTTGTAGGTTAATTCCGCATCTAGTCTGGATAAGTTTGCTCTCACATTGTCTGAGGCGCTTGTCGTTAGGGATTATGTTGCAGTCAGTCCGCCACTCCGCTAATGACCATCGAAATTGGGTGGAGTCAGGGTTTGAGTATCCAGGCGGAGTTCTCGGTCAATTGTATTGATTGGCCAATATACTGCCTGGCCAGGGCTCGAAGTCAGGCGAGCTGTTCGGACGCTCAGGGTCCAGGTCCGGAGAGTGCAGAGCAGCTTGCTGATAGATTTAGGCGCTCGCCAGAAGAGTCTCAGTTGCAGGCACACTGCAGGGCCAGTGATTGCCTGCATCATTGTCATTTTCTCCAGGTCGATGGAAGGTGTTCCTGTGACAGAAGGGGAGGAGGAGCATTTCCTGTGTTGTGTTCTTGTTTGGTGGTTTCTTGTTGGGGGCCCTGTTCACTCAACAAGAAAAACCGAACCCGCACCTTGACTCTGAGTGGCTGATTTGCTTACCTGACTCAGAGCCAAAGCTTGGACCAACTCAAACCCTGACTCCACACAACTTTGACAATCAGGAGGGGAGTAGCAGCCTAACTGCGATGATACACTCCCAGCGATTACCTCAGCCAATGGGATTAGCAGCTCTGTTTCAGAATAGATATGGACTCCAACCCCGGGGTTCAATCAGCAACCGTCGTCTGACATATTGAGCCACCCAGCTCTCCACCCGCCATCCAAATGGTGTGAGGAGACACAGGGCA
>NC_090730.1:37953590-37961090 GCF_036898095.1 Palaemon carinicauda
TATTTATTAAAACAGACATGTTGCTGTTCCAACTAACACCGTGAACTTTAACATATTCACGGACTGTGGATTTATATTTTGTCTTTTATTTGAAACTGAATCATAATGCGTTTCCTTGCTGGGGAGAAATCTACTTTATGATTATCTATTTTGTATCATTTATGAGAAAAAAAAATTTTCTCAATAGTTAATATCCGCTTGGAGGTTACATTATCTGAAGGAAATTGGAAGAAAGGGTCATTGCTTTCATTTCTTTTTTTAACCAAATGATCTCTGTTGGTGTTACTTTAAATTTGGTTTCCATTTTATATTTCTTTCATTTCTTTTTAACATCCCGAAAAAAGTATCTATCATTAATACAAGTATTAATAATAATAATAATAATAATAATAATAATAATAATAATAATAATAATAATAATAATAATAATAATAATAATAATAATAATGATAATAATAATAATAATAATAATATTATTATTATTATTATTATTATTATTATTATTATTATTATTATTATTATTATTATTATTGTCAAGCTATTGGTAAGCTTACTGGTTTTACTACTTCCATATCCCTTGATAGCATTTCGCAAAAGTCAGTGGACGACGGCAGATTTTGGTAAATCCGTTATCAGAGGAACTCAGCCACTTCTCCTTCCCTCTTTGGTTCTCGGTTGTCACAAGACGCAACAAATAGCTTCTAAGGTAAGTTAATGTTTGAAGTAATTAGTGATCATTTTGGAATAATAGCATTTCTAGTTATTGAATTCAGGCTAATATTAGAGGAGATTAGTTCTCATTTTGGATTTCATTAAAACCCTTATCATAAGGATTCCTTGGAAAAATTTATAGGTTGTTGGAAAAAAGATATTTATAAATAGGTATCATAAGCGTTATAAATAAGACTAATCTAATTTAATTCCCAAGTATTTTGTAAAGGTCATGTTTCTGGGCATTAGATAACATATTTATAATTTTTATTATCATAATTACTCGTACTAATCCTTCATCAGTTATACAACGGATTCTTCTTATTTTCTCAAGAATTTGTCCTTGAATAACTTTAGTAATTACAAAGGCAAACTTTCTCAGTAGCGTGTATTATATGCAAATGTAGAGAATAACTTGATAAGTTAATTTGATTAATACGAATTTCAGAGCTCTTATTCGAAGTTGTTTTATTCTTTCAAATGTTCAATCATGATAACTTTCAAGTGCAAATAAAAATAGTGTAAAAAATTACCAGATTTCCATTTAGAGTGATCTGTTCACTGCTCAATATATACTAATAAAAAAATGGCCATTTTAATAGAATTAGAAATGTAAGAAATATTCCAATCATTATTACTCTTATTATCATTATTCCTAATGTTATCAATATCATAATAATTATAGTTGATCTTTCATTGTTGTTATGATTGTTTTTTGTTGCTATCGATTTGTTGATACTTCTTAACAGGAAAACATACCAAGGAAAATAGAAAAAAGCATTCCTACCCCAATCAAACTAGTAGTTTATCACTCTCAAGCCCATAAACTTTGCATCATCCAACATAAACTACTCTTAAAACTTCCATTTCGCTTCGCAAACACCGCGATCTACACCCTCATAAATGGGCAACGGATGCTGTAGCTGGAAATATTTGGGTATAAGAGTGTAGTTAGAGCATGGCGTCGCCTGTCTTGCATCATGTGACGACAATAAAACGAGGTACACCAAATTAGCTAGATAATGAAGTCGCTTAGCTAATAGGTTTGTGTCGAGAAACCAATTTTTGTTCACAAGGAGCAAATCCGGAAGAGTTAACTGCTTTCTCGCCTTCGAAATAATTGACGCTTCTTCGGTTGGGTTTTGCTGTCTAGCGAGAGACTTGAAAACTTTCCAGCAACTATTCTGAGCTGTAAGAGCTGAAATATTATCAATGAAAGGTTTTAATTATAATGTATGAACACACACGTACACACACACACACACGCACACACACACACACACACACACACATATATATATATATATATATATATATATATATATATATATATATATATATATATATATATTATATATATATATATATATATATAATATATATATATATATATATATATATATATATATATATATATATATATATATATATATATATTTATATATATTTAAATAAGCCATATATTCCAGTATATTAATGACTGGATTCTCTTACCGTCCTCGGAATCAGAGCCCCAGCCTAAACCCCTCAAAGAAAATAGAATCAGTCCTTGCTGGAATCGAACTCTAGTCAGGATGCTTGTATGACAGTGGCAATATCATTAAGCCACGGTATTGTCACTGTCATACAAGCATCCTGGACTAGGGTTCGATTCCTGGCCGGTCAGATGTTATGGACTTTGAGTGGCTTCGCCTGGGGCTCTGATCCCGAAGTCAGTAAGAGAATCCAGGTATTAATGATTGAAAATATATGGCTTATTCGGATATGAAAAACACGTTTAAATCTGCAATATATATATATATATATATATATATATATATATATATATATATATATATATATATATATATATATATATATACATATATATATATATATATATATATATATATATATATATATATATATATATATATATATATATATATATATATATGTGTGTGTGTGTGTGTGTGTGTGTGTGTGTGTGCCTGCTTACTATATATTTTGTGTGAGTTGGAAGTTCTATGACTAGCTTTTCTCTATTGTGACCGAACACATAAAGCTATCTACCTGGTAATAACATTCTTTTTGTCTCATCAGTCACGGTGGAATTTTCAGAAAAGAAGTGCAAAGACGTTTCTCTTTATATAATTAAGATAGGATTTATTTTATTAATCGATCGACCAGCAAAGTAAAAAAAAGAAAAAAAATAATATATCAGTAGTTGGATGAGTGACAATTAAGAACGCCATATGCCATTGCCTCAACAACCTATGGATCATCAGGCTCCATTGAAGGAGTTAAAGGAGTTTTACAAATGTAATACAAAATTCATAACAAAGACGCCACTCGCTTTCAGAAGCCCTCTGTATCGAAGAGAAAAGGCCATCAATAAATCTATAGTACATGGATTGTGCATCCTTCCTAATTGTCTCAATCAATTGGTCACATAAAACTTGATGAAGGCCTTCATCTAACACTGTGGTTATTCTTCCGTTTCACAATTGGCCATGTCCCCTTTGAAGTCTCTATCTTCAGCCAAGCTCTGGCATTTGCTTTGAGTTATTCCAGGACCTAGAATATAAATTGGTCTCCAACCTTCTCCTTGCCCCTTTTTGTTTTATAGATATTCCATCCCCTTACCATGTGTTCATTATACCCGTAGGATAAGGCTACCCTTATATTCAAACTTTTGCAGTCATATAATGGCAAAAAATAAATATACTATTTCTAGAATAATTCCCTGAATAAACCTTTATTTTTTTCGAATTAACTTTAAATAGATTATATTAAGCATGTTTGAGAAAACTAACAAAGATATTATATCTATCTATCTATCTATCTATATATATATATATATATATATATATATATATATATATATATATATATATATATATATATATATATATATATATATATATATATATTTACACACAAGCAAAGAGGGAGAAGAAGCTCTGAAAGAACAAAATGACAGTACTTACAAAGGGATAGATAGCTATATCAATCGCTCAATCCTCATATCTGGAATGAGTAGAAAACATGAAAATTATAAACTGATAGATAGAGGAAGAACAGTTCGTGCAGGAGCTAGGAAGTGAGGGTAAACAATTTATATCAAACAAAAAAAAATCGTATAAAAGGAAATAATTGATAGTATGTTGCCTGCATGGGCTTAGACAATCTAAATGAAAGAACTGATGTAGGTAGAAAGGTGAGAGACAAACACTTCATTGTTTAGGTAAAATCTTTCAAGATGAAAGTAAAGGATGTGTTAGAATATGAAAAAAGGAAATTGACTGATTTGATATAAATTTTAGTCCAAGGCAATTCTGCCTTTCATATCATACCTTGTTGGCATATTGATCGATGGGATGATGCTAGAAGTAAAAAAAGAAAAGTAATTAAGGATATTGGTTCAAAGTTGCTGGGTAGCAAAATGGATCCTAATTTCTAGAATGCAAATAAAATTGAATTACTGGAACATGTATAAAGGAATGCTAATACGTCCTCTGTGTTGTATAAAGTGGCTATAATGACAGCTATTGCATTGCAGTTTTCTTGTTAGCAAAAATATAGGCCCCCTGCTAATAACTGCGGAAACTACTGACTGATCGTGATTTTCCTCCGAAATAGAAGATAATAACTATTCGTGGTCGGCATGGGAACACGCAGAAGACAGATGATGACGATGGGATGAGATAGGATGGGATGGAATGAGTGATGACAGAACCACTCGAGACCGTAAAAGGACGTCCGGGATGGAGTTTGAAGCTGAAGTCTAGAATCGTCAGCTAGCAGGTTTCACTATCCTATAAACCCGGTCCTTCTTCGGTCCTGGAGTTTTTCTTATACAGTAGTAGGTCCGTTGATGAATGCAGGGTCATAGGATCGTAAAAACTTTGTCAAATTATTAACCGTGTCTGAAACCGACCCCTTTATGTAGGGATAGCTGTGTGAAAGAAAAGTAATAAGAAGAATAGGTGAATGTTGATGTAAGTGCTAGAATAATTAAACAGTTTACTGACGTAGATATATAGAAATAAATATTAAAAGTGACTCCGGGATGTGAATAATTTGAGAGGAAGCAAAGAATGTAGCAGTGTATACGAAAAACTTTTTAGAGAAAAGGAGGTTCTAGGAAAGCCATAATAGAAATATAAGAGGCTATTCTTAAACCAGGTCTTCTTAATGGAAGTACAGTGGCGTATGAAAGAAAATGTTGAAACACTTGGTATGTTAAGAGGATTAAACATCAGATGATGCTAACCTACGTAAGAACATGGATCTGGGTGCTTTGAGAATAATTTATAAAGAGATTAGAGAATATTACACTTTAGAAAAGTCTGGATAAAGGAACCGTGAAAGACCGGAATTAATCATGGATGAATATCATGGAGGAAGAAGCAGAAAGGGGAAATATAAATAGCGCGGAAATATGATTCACTGCTGATAAACATTTGGATTTATTGCCAATAAATAAATAGATAAATAAATAAATAAATAAATAAATAAATAAATAAATAAATAAATAAATAGTTGCAGTATCGATTCGTCATTCGCACCACTATGGCTATTCACAAATCCCCCCCCCCCCAAAAAAAAAAGGTATAATAAAGAATAATAAAAAGAGCAGGCTAAAACTAATCTGGAGAGATCAAATCTTGGCTCAGGAGAAAAACGTTTGGTTAGTGGAGAAAACACAAGGCGACCAGATAACTGGAAAGAGATCTTGAAAAATGACGACAATAAGACTTAGCTCATTGAATTACTCTTGAGGGTTTGGTGCACGGAGGAGAATATACCGAAGGTAGAGAAGAAGAAGCTTATTTTAGTTTGTAAGGGCAAGGCGTATGAACTCAGGACAGACAATGAGAAGATCACTGCATTTCAAATTTAATCTCTTGACTCAACCCAGGAAGAAAATGATTTATGTGTCATTCTCTATTTAACCTATGCCAAGGATAAAAGATACAAATATGTTCGGGTTCGAAGTCCAGACAGTGATATATTCTTCATACTTCTGTATTATGCTCCAAACTTAGGTGTGCAACTCCTTTTTTATACTGGCACTGGGAATAGAAGGCGATTCATATATGTCACAGAACTATTGAAACGCTTCACACCAACTTACTGTGCCTCTCTCCTTGGTCTGCTTTCCTTGGTCTGCATGCATTCAGTAGATGCGATATGACAAGTGCCTTTAAAGGAATTGTCAAGTTAAAACCGCTGCGAATTCTACAGAAATGCCCAAGGTACCAAGAAGTCTTCAGTTGCCTAGGGGAGTCATGGGAGGTAACCGATGAAATATTCCTTGCTCTTGAGGATTTCACTTGCACCATGTGTTCTGCCAAAACTAAGACAAAGGAAGTTGACCAGCTTCGATACCAAAATACTCGAGTTAAAGTGCAGTGGGCAGTCGCTGGATTCAAAGAAGAATGTTGATCTTTCATCTCTTCAGCCACCAAGTGTGTCTAAATGAGCATATCAGGAGGTGAACTATCAGGTTGCTATATGGAAGCGTGCCAAACCTGAGGTCCCTCATCCAGCTGTGGATCATGGTTGGATAATGAAGGATGGAAATCTAGATCCCTGTTGGCTCAAGGGAACCGCACTTCCTACAAGTATGGCTGATATACTTGAGACGATGGACGAATGATGAGACGTCTGATGATGAAAGCCTAGATGAAAACAATGAAAGTGATGGAAATTTTGATGATGACTATGAAAGTGATGATAGTGGGTCTGACTTGGACTAAGAAAGTTTCAAGTAACAGATGGTAGATTTCAAGGTCGAAGGACCAAGGACCTCCCTTGTATCACAAGATATTTCCAATAATTGCCTTTCCATTAATCAAAAGTGGACCCAAAGGTACCCAAGTAGACTATCAAACTTTATACCTTGCATATGTTGACTTTTTTCTGTATTCCAAAGCAACACAGTGTGAATTTTCCCAATGAGGTCTTGCATCATATGAGTATATTATACATTCATGTACAGTTTTATTGTATTTCATTTATGATTGCTGTAACCTTCAAATAAAGCATTTCTGTTGTTGATTTATGTGACTTTCCCCAAATTCACTGACAGACTTGTTGAGACTGCCTTTATTGGATGCTGTCATCTCAAGAACCTGGGTGAGGACACGAATATTATCTCTCTTGCTGCATTCATGGAGGAGTTATAGCCAAGTCAAAATTACGGCGTCCAGAGTGACGGCCATCTTGAATTTCATCACGATGTAATTAGTTGACATTGTTGAGAATGCTTTTTTTTTTGGATTCTCCGACACCAAAACCTGGGAAAACACACCAGAATTATTTCCGTAGCCCCTCTGTAAGAAGAGTTATGAGCTTTATCAGTTTTTACGATTTTGAGGCTAAAAAACGACAAATTTGAAAATTGACTTTTTTTACATAACATCTCATTTCCATGATTTGGCCAATAGGTACACTTAATGGGTAACATTCTATTTCCTGAGGTCTCTAGAAATGAAATAAGGCAGAAAAAGTCATTAGATATTGGTCTAGCTGGTCCTGGGAATACATTTATGGAGGTGCCTAAACTTTTCACTTGACCCCAAAATTGGTGACCTTTTGACCTCTGTTGACCTAATTATTAAACATAAGTGCAAATTGTCTATTTTATCTGTTAGAGAGCCCCAAAACAAACATTTTGATATGTCATTTATCTTTCTTTGACCATTCAGTCCGGAGTTATGTCTAATTTGGTTTCCCCTACCCCAAAATTGGCAGCAGCAAAATTCGATGTCATCGAAGAAAGTGGCCCAGTAGTGGTAGTGC
>NC_090730.1:37966090-37971090 GCF_036898095.1 Palaemon carinicauda
GATTTTATTCATTTTACCATTAAAAGTTCTTGCTTATGAGGGCTAAAGTAGTAATTCTAGTTATTTCCTTTTTTGTAACGATGCCTTACAAAATAAATTGAACACAAATTACGCAGAAAAATGCATCCCTTGCATCCATTTTCCTGCAATTATAGTATCTATGTTTTTTTTTTCTTTATCAAAATGAGAATTATTAAAATATTTTATCCACTAATCCACTATATGTAATTTTTTTTGGGCCACTTCCAAATAAAGGGGAATATCTTCACTATCATCCAGGTTTTCCTTGACCTATAGCATTCCCTGCTAATCAACAAACATTTCTCAAAAAACGTCACTTACATATCACCTTTGATAATCGACGGAAATCATCAATATATTTTTATTTTTTTCTTATATATAAATTTGGCATCATAATCAGGGAGATTATTTTAATACTTTTCTAGAGATATTTGAAAATTGACAGTTGGTTGTTTGCCATTGATTTTAATACCAGTTGTTAATATTTATCTATTGAAGCAACCAATTATTGCATATTCATGTATATAACTGACAGTTACTTGTCTCAGTGTTTTCTTGAATTTGTTTTCTGTTAATATCATTATAAACTATATTCTATTTCAAAGTGATAACCATTTTTAATGCCTATATGTTTTTAGAGGTATTGTTCTTTTTTCTCATTAAAATGTATTATTTACTGATATCTCATATCGTATTGAATGTTTATTCATATGCTATTTGTTTTTGTAAAGTTATTTTTTGTAGAAATTCCCGTCACAATATTCTTCCAATAATATATTTTCCATATAATGAATATAATGTTACAATATAAAATATCTTACCCTAATGTAAATAATGATTGTTTGCTAATTAATATTGAAATTCAATGCAAATATTTAGCGTCATACAATTACCGAATAATTCCTTCGACCATATAACCCTGATCTAAATTAATGTCACTTTTCAAAGTTTAATCTCCCCATTAAAACGGCATTAATCCGCTCGGACAACTTCATGAAACGAATAACGGAACCGATGGGACCGTGTTATTCTCATAGCAAGCGGATTAGGATATTAATGAGTAGCTTATTAATCAATCAACGTTACTGGGTCACTACACATGTAAAATGGGCACAACAGGGTTTTATTAATATGCAAATTCACTCGAAGGAAAACAACTGTTGCCAATTACGTGTTGCCTACATCGATGCCAGGCATTTGCCGTTTTTAAAACGTATGTATTGACGTTAAAGGGAGTAATATTACGGTCATCAACTCGTAAAAAGATATTAACAAAGTAGGGTCGAAATTTCGTCTGCCTTTATTTTACTGAAATACGGCTTAGAACAGTAGATTTTTACGGATAATTTACTTCTAAAATTGCGGTTTTTAACAGTGTTGTTTCGTTTATGGATCACGTATTCCTAGATACAAAGGTTCAAATTCGATGATGCTAAACTTCTGCTTAGGGTAGAAAATTACCTATTTTTAACGCGTAAACATTGATTAGTTGCGATGACAGCTGGAAATGAAAAGACCATGTTCCATTTGTTATAGTCTATTATGATTGTTGTCTGTTTCTTGTTTATAATAAAAGTCGATAAGCTTAAAATATCGTCAGCTTTTAAAATGTTCTTTTTTTTTTAATTAGGATTTCAACAATTGCTCCGAAAATTATGCCTTTTACATGCAATAATCAATTTCGAAGTTTGTATGTTTTATTGTTATGTATAGCAAGAAAACTATTAATCCTTTTACGTGATTTATTGATGCTTTATAGAATTGTATTCATATTGGTATTTAAAGATTGCATTCTTATATATAATTCGTGTCAGATTTACCAGAGCCTTCCCCGTATCACCCGCAAGACTTGGTACAATATTTGATTCTGATGGTTATATATAAAAACACAATCACACGCATATGTATATATATATATATATATATATATATATATATATATATATATATATATATATATATATATATATATATATATACATATATATATATATATATATATATATATATATATATATATATGTATATATATATATATATATATATATATATATATATATATATATATATATATATATATATATATATATATATATATATATATATATATATATATATATGTATATATATATATATATATATATATATATATATATATATATATATATATATATATATTTGTTTGTGTGTATATATATATATATATATATATATATATATATATATATATATATATATATATATATATATATATATATATATATATATAAGCAAGTAATCGTTCTAGCCTTAGCTCCTGTTAAACAACGATTACATCAATTTCAGATGCCACTTTCTCTGGCCTGCTGTAAAGTATCCAGAATGAGAAAAGTTTCCCTTTCATTCAGTCATGTTGTTCTTCCACGCCTGAGGGTAAACATTATGTCTTGATTAAAAGTTTTTTTCATTAATTTCAGCCATCTTTTCCAAGCTGAACTTCTCCATTTATTTATCCTTCTTGGCTCGCGTGCAACAACATCTGACTCCATTGTGACCTCACGGCCTTCGCCAGAGCTACCATCGGAGGATACTTAACCAAGCTAAGGAAGTCAAAATTAAAAAACTTCCTTAGCAATTTCTTCTAATTTATTTAGACTGGAACTTTAACATTGTTTTTTTTGTATATATATATATATATATATATATATATATATATATATATATATATATATATATATATATATATATATATATATATATATATATATACATTAATAAATATATATATATATATATATATATATATATATATATATATATATATATATATATATATATATATATATATATATATATATATATATATATATATATATATATATATATATATATGGGATATTTTCCCTGTTGGGACCCCTGGGCTTATAGCATCCTGCTTTTTCAATTAGGGTTGTACCTTAGTCATTAATAATATTAATAATAATGATACGGATATGGTTATAATTGCTTTTAAGAAGTAAAACAAAAAGGTAAATTTTAATGCAGCCCAAAATAAAGGAAAATTCAATATTCAAATTATTGAGAGATTGATAAGTTTTTAAGTTTGTGACATGTTCGATGGTCATTCTAAAATTCGAAAATGTAAAATCAGTCATTTGCGAGACATTAAATTTTTGTTCTTTTAGTCGTTGACTGGTATATACTGAAGTTTATTCAGAGCGCATTGTGTGGAAGCGATTTTTTTTTCTATTCATATGGTAGTTGTTCCTTGTATAAGTTAGATTATAAATTTTGTTGATTTTCTTGTTCACCTTTGAAAAAAGTATGTTTCACCTTGAGCAACTCGTATATCTTGCAAGTCTGATATTTAATTTTGGACAATTTCCATACAAGAAGTTGATGAAGTTTATGAAAGAATGAAAAAGATATATTTTTCACTGGATGGAGCTTCTTCATATATATATATATATATATATATATATATATATATATATATATATATATATATATATATATATATATATATATATATATATATATATACATATATATATATATATATATATATATATATATATATATATATATGTGTGTGTGTGTATATATAATATATATATATATATATATATATATATATATATATATATATATATATATATATATATATATATATATATATATATATATATATATATATCTATATATATATATATATATATATATATATATATATATATATATATATATATATATATATATATATATATATATATATATATATATATATATTGATAATTGATTCTTAAAACTAAATGTAATACCAGTTTAAAGCTGAAAAAAATAAATGGAAATTGAATATTTCAGAGCTTTTATTTCTAAAATCCTTTATCATGTTTTATTAATAATGGATTTTATATCTTCAATTGTATGTTTTATGGATTATCCTAAAGCTATTTTGAGCACAGATATATTGAAAATGTACTTTTTGTATATTTTTTTAATCTATGATTGAGTTTATGCTAATGATAATTGGAAGTTTATTGTGTGAACGCATTTTTTCCTTGCAAATATTGTTTTCCTTTTTTTCTGAGGATAAGTCAAAGAACTGATTTGTTTTTCCCGTTCCCCTTATTCATAAAAAAGTACCACGAACAGTAACTAAGTCTTATTTCCACGTTAGCTTCATTAATGTCTTGGTATCCTAAAGATTGCAGATTTTAGGATACAAATGTTCTCTCTCTCTCTCTCTCTCTCTCTCTCTCTCTCTCTCTCTCTCTCTCTCTCTCTCTCTCTCTCTCTCTCTCTCTCTCTCTCTCTCTCTCTCTCTCTTTATAAAGCTGACAAATTTTACCCTCTTCACCATACCATGCTCATTTTAAGACTTTTATTCAATGTATAAAATAAGTCTTTCTAACAAAGCTAAACATATCCTGTTTATTCGCTATGTTTGTACGTGAGTGTACTATTTATGAAATGTCTTATTAAAAATTTAGCAAAAACATTAGCAGCAAATATGAAAAAAATTAAAAAGTTTCCATTATCATTTAAAAAAAAATTAATGATGAGAAAATAATAAAACCAACATTCTAAAAGGTATGGCTGTATAGGGGAAAAATATGATGTTTATATAGTTAATTTTTTCGTGTACTGGATATTAGTAAGTGAATTAAACCTGTCATATGAAATGATGCTTTCATGTAAATTTTAATTTCGAACAAAATGAAAGGGCGCATAATAAATATTGGTCAGTAGGATAGTTTAACTCCCTCATAACTTTCTTTTATTATCCTTCGTAAAACATCCTTTGAGCCACTTTTGTTTTATAAACTTGTCTGTGAAACTGTAGGATGAAGTTAATTATATAACATAACAGTATTAAGGGAGGGCTAGCTTTTAATATATATATATATATATATATATATATCTATATATATATATATATATATATATATATATATATATATATATATATATATATATATATATATATAAATGTGTAT
>NC_090730.1:37981090-37986090 GCF_036898095.1 Palaemon carinicauda
GTTTCCTGATTGCTGACTGGTTGGACAAGATAATTCTAACCTATCAGAAAGCAGGAAATTTTTTCCGAGCTAAAAGGGCACCGCTGCGAGTCGGTGCAAATGCACCTCATTAAAACAATTAGTATAGTTTAACAACTGTGCTAAAGATTATTAACCAGGTCTGAGATAAGATGAATTTCATAGCGAGCAAGTTTTTGTCCAAAAAATTATTATCCAGGTCACAGATGAGGAAGTTTATAGAAAACAAGTTTTTGCCCAACGAATTATTTCCAAGTCAGAGATGAGGAGTTTATAGACAACAAGTTTCTCTTCAGCAAATTATTATCTAGGTCAGAGATAAAGAATCTTATAGACAGTAAATTTTTGCTCAATAAATTATCATCCATGTTAGAGTTGAGCAATTGTGGAGAGATCAAGTTTTTGCCCTACAACTTATTATCCAAGTTAAAAATTAGGAATTTTATAGCCAGCAAGTTTTTGTCCAGGTCAGAGATGAAGAAGTTTATAGCGAACAAGTTTTTGTCCAACTAATCAAGATGAGAGTCAGCAGCTGAAGACAAGACAGAACACTCTTCAATTAAGGCAGAATGAAAGGATGAAAATATTTTTCACCATAGATTTGTCACCAAAAATTTAAAAAGGAAATATATGCCAATTAAAGAATAAGCAGAATGAATGTGTTTCTCAAAAATTAATTTTCAGTCCTGAGTCATACCTAGAATTTTGATTGAAATGTATACTGTTAAAAGTACATAATCAATGAAAAGATCTGGATGTTGAGGGAACACTATCCTTGGCCTAATTTAATCATAATTTGACTTTTCTTAGGTTTCAATTCCATCCCCTATAATTTTTGATCATACACTGTGGAATTCAAGAAAAGCATTTATATTTTCATGACATGTAATTCATGTAAAGAGAGAAGCATCGTCACCATATGCAATAAGCTTCGTTTCAGGGGCAAACCAAATTTGACTATTTATTAGGAAAAGGAATTAACCTGATGAGCACCAGGTATTACATTCCTTCAATTATTATGGTGCCGATCAACAACTACTAGGGAATTTAATCATAAACTAAGGAAACCCAGATACTCTAGGAACTAGAGTATCTGGAAGCTTGCAAGCATTCTGTCTCGGATGCTGCTCACACCAG
Source organism: Palaemon carinicauda (assembly GCF_036898095.1). Classification (NCBI taxonomy): domain Eukaryota; kingdom Metazoa; phylum Arthropoda; class Malacostraca; order Decapoda; family Palaemonidae; genus Palaemon; species Palaemon carinicauda. The sequence goes on from NC_090730.1 coordinate 37,982,246, forward strand.
CCAGTCGTCCAGGTAGGCTACTACCTGAATTCCCTTTAGGCGTAATTGTTTGAGAGCTACGCTCGCAAGCTTCGTGAAGATCCTTGGGGCTATATTTAGCCCGAATGGCATGGCTCCGAAGGCGTATAGTCTTCGTAGTAGCTTGAACCCTAGGTAGGGGGAGAGTCGACGGTTAATTGGAACGTGCCAATAGGCGTCTGACAAGTCTATGGAGACAGAATATGCCCTCTTGGGCAGTAAGGTCCTTATGTGTTGCAGTGTTAGCATCTTGAACTTGCAATTCGCTATGAACTTGTTGAGTGGCGACAAGTCCGGAATGACTCTGAGCTTTTCCGAGTCTTTCTTGGGAACACAAAACAGCCTCCCTTGGAATTTGATGGACTTCACCCTTCGGATCACTTTTTTTTCTCCAACAGTTCTTGGACGTACTCCTCCAGAACGGGGGTGGAGTGCTGTACCAGCTCCAGCTCAGTCCGTTCTTGAGTAGGCTGTGGGCCCAGGGATCGAAGGTCCACCGATCCCGAAAATTCTGAAGTCTCCCTCCTACCGGCATCATCTCACTTGGACTGCCGTCCTGAGGTCTTGCCTCCCTGACCGCGACCACCCCTGAATCCCCTTCCCCTTGAGGGGTGCCAAGACGAGCCTCTAGCTGTTCCTCTAGGCTTTGCTCGAAAGGAAGTTGACTGCCCTTCGAACGTTGGGTAGAATGCTGGGGACTACGTCGACACGGCCTGGGGCACCCACTGGAAAGTGGTCGGGGTTTGTGCCACCATCTGGGGCACTGAAGGCGTCGGCAACTGTTGTTGCTGTTACTGTTCAACTGGCTTGGCTGGCCGAGACGGTAGCCTAGGCCTTTTAGTCTTCCTCTTTGGTTGGGGACCCTCATCCGGGGAAGACTTTCTATTGATAGACAGGCCCCACTTTTGGAGAAGATTTCTATTCTCCGTGGTGGCCTTATCCACAACTTCTTTGACCAATTCGCTAGGGAAAAGGTCTTTGCCCTAAATGTTGGAGGAGATTAGTTTCCTTCGCTCGTGCCTCACCGTAGCCGAGGTGAACACGAGCTCCCTACAAGCTCTCCTCGCCCTGACAAAGCTGTAAAGATCCTTCGTCACTGTGGCCAGATGTATCTTGGCCACTACCATGAACATTTCATGGACCTTGGGGTCACTTTCCATCGTCTCAAGAGTGGTCTGAAGAGACATTGAGGCAGCCAGTCTTTCTTTTGTCTCGAGCTCTCTCCACAAAAGAAAGTCAGACAGCTTAGGGAGGTTCTCACCGAACTGACGTCCGGCAATATCAGCCCCCAACTTCCCGACTGAGAAGGTAAGATGGACGTCCTTCCAGTCTTTGTGGTCCTAAGCAATGATTTTAAAATCCTGGATCATAGACAAGAAAGAACTCACTTTATTATCTGTAAGGTAACAGCAAAGGGCTGTGCAAGACAACACAAAAGTGTTAGAACACACAGTTCTGTACCAAAACTTATACTATAGTTTTCTTCTTACAGTATATGCTATACTGAAGAATACTGGTACAGTATAGAAGGTTATGTGCCGGCCGGCACTTGCCAGCCGGCACTTGCCAGCCGGCACACACCATAACTAGCTTTAAAGTATACTACTTAACAGCTATAAGGCGGCAGAGCGCTGGTTCAAATGTCAGCCCCATGTCGGCTACACAAGGTAGCACCCAGCTGCCGGCCACTGCTCCTGGCGACCGGCAGACAAGGGCTGACATTAGCCGCCCGGCAAAGGTAAACAACCGTTGCCAGCCAGCAGCAAAAGAACCAGAGGACTACGACTGCCCGGCTGCCGGCCTATGAGGCCGGCAGCCGGGTCGGGTAAAGCACTAGAAGAAAACAGAATGGATGCCGGGATAAGAGCATAAACTACCTCCAAGCCCGGCAATCCGAAAGAGTGCATATAAGGAAGGGGAGAATCTAATTCAGGCTTCCTGACCAATGCCGTCTGACTCACAGTCAGGCATGGATGAGAGACCAAGGGAGGTCCGGGCAGCAATCAAAGCAGGAGACATTTGCCGGCCGGCAGACTCTGCCGGCCGGCAAAGGACTGAGTCAATTCCACATCCTAACCTATCCTAGGTCCAGATGTAGAATGACGTACAGTACTGTAATGGCTAGGCCATTACGGAGATAGAGGGGGAAGGGACAAAAGAGGGTCCTACCAACCTTGCTTTAGTGAAGGATCACCCGCAGCCAAGGAAACTCATCTTAGCCTAAGGGAGATCCAAGGAGGGAGACCAGCAATACTTGCCAGCTCCCAAAGAACCAAAACAAGGAAGGTGTTGCTACTCCCAGGGAAAGGATCTTATCCTCCCACCGAGAACAGCAACAAGGACTAGTCTGCTAGATCACAAAAGAAGGAATCATCTCGTACAGAAACCTTCGGTAGTGACCTAAGGAGGCTAAGCCTCCTATGTCTGTGTCAGGCCAGCGAGGGAGACTCTACCCCAAGCCAGACGAACACAGACTCAGACTAAAAACTCTGTTGTTCTGTCCCTCTCTGAAACCAGACTTACTGGAACAGGAAGGTACAGTAACACCCCAGTATAGTTTTATCAAAAGTTAACTCAGATAAACCACTTAGGGATAAGCCTAAGGCTTAAACAGAGGGAAAGGGATTGTATACCTTCTCCGAAGAAAAGAAAGCAACCGGGGAGTATGAGAAAGTATACTAAGGCTCCATAAGCAACTTAGCATAGGCACCAAGAGAATCGATTACCTAAATCACCGAAACTCACTCGTATACTATCTTGGAAATATTCAACATAATCTTAAATGTATAAAAAACCGCCTAAAGCTTCAATAAAATTTTAATACACTCGGAAAACCAAAATCATGCAGGAAGTACTAGGACCAAACGACTAGGCTACATGGCCTAGCGTAGGCTAGAGTTGGCGAATACTTCGCCAAAATAATACTAAAGCACGAAAGGAAATCCTATGTAACGCTAAATAGCTAAAATTTATTAAAGCAAAACAACCGGGAATGACGCTCTGGCTAACTAAAACTCATACTTAGCGAGCGACAGCGTCCATGACGCCTCCGGTAGGCTACGGCTCTTGTAACAAAGATTAATCCTATTAATCACTTAAAAATTTACCAAGAGCCTACATTTATACATAAAAGAAATGGTACTCAACTTATCAGAGGCCAACGAAGTTGAAGAAGCCATGAAAAGCTGAATAAATCCAAGATTTGCGAGAAACACAGGAAAAAACACCGAGTTGTCAAGCTACGAAAAAAAGGAATACAGATGGCGCCAGGATTGGCGCCAGGCAAGGCACGCTTACAAAACTGGAGAAGAGGGAGCCTTGGGAGCGGCTCCCCCTTTTTCTTTCCAGTTTTCGTTTCTTGCCAATTGACCCCTCGATGTGTTATCTCTGTTTGGGGTGCAGATTGCCATGTGGCGTGTCAAGAATACGTCCTCTGATATGTCGCGATATCCCTTTCATTAGGGATATTCGCTCCAGGAGTTAGAATTCTGGGTACCTTAAGGTAAATTCTCTGGGAATATTGCCGTAGTTGTAATATACCCTAGGAAGCTACCCTATAGGAACTCCATCAGGACGACATGGCTTGAGCCCAAAAATATGCATATATATGTATATATATATATATATATATATATATATATATATATATATATATATATATGCATGTATTAATGTGTGTGAGAATTTTTTTATATATACTCTTACAGTATATATACAATAAATATATATTTATATATAAATATAAATGTATATACACTATATATGTGGATACACATATATGTTTACAAATAAATTATACATATATATATATATATATATATATATAT
>NC_090730.1:37993590-38017678 GCF_036898095.1 Palaemon carinicauda
AAAAGAAAAAAAGATAATAAAAGGAAGGAAGGAAAAGAAGAGTGAGGCTTGTTGATAGACTCTCCTCTTGGAATAAGGGAGAAATAGATTGATGTACCTGTTAATTCAAATGTCAATGGGAGTATATATACAGAAAAAATAGAAAATAAATTAATCTTTTTAACCTAGTCAATAAGCACTTGTGGAAGCATGCATTTTAGGGCGACAGCATGCCCATGAATTTGTAGAAGAGATTTATTTAGGTCACGTGCATGGAAATAGCACTGTGACCAGAAGTTATCACTGTAATGGCATTCAATGCTTGATTGTGTGACTATGCATATTTCTTAATATTGTTTTTACTTAGGATTTATGTTACTGTATAGACTTATTAAATCTATGACGACAAAGAATGAACTGTTGCCTTAAATTTTATAAATTCAGTCTTGCTAGTTTTGTGGGAAGTATTTGTTTTATTATTCAAAGTAGCCCTCAAATGCAGGTTTTTTTTTTTTTTTTTTTTTTTTTTTTTTTTTTACTTGGTAGGGTATTTGGCTTATTTTTCGGTTCGCTATTTACCATACCCAGACAACGTCACTTTGAGAAATCGTTAAAAAACAAATATGTAACATTAATCTAAATGTAATTTCATGTGTTACCTATAAAAAATTTATTTAATACAACTATGGAAAAGCAACGCTTCTATGATAAAACGATTAAGATTGGAGTATTGCTGTTAGTACTTTTGAAGTAACTGAATTATTATTATTATTATTATTATTATTATTATTATTATTATTATTATTATTATTATTATTATTATTATTATAACAAGATGTTTATCACAGAATTAGGCTTGTATCAAATTGTCAGTTTACATCTTTGGTTTTAATGCAGACAGATAATATATATATATATATATATATATATATATATATATATATATATATATATATATATATATATATATATATATATATATATATATATATATATATATATATATTTATATATATATATATATATATATATATATATATATATATATATATATATGTGTGTGTGTGTGTGTGTGTGTGTGTGTGTGTGTGTGTGTGTGTGTGTATATATATATATATATATATATATATATATATATATAAATATATATATATATATATATATATATATATATATATATATATTTATATATATATATATATATATATATATATATATATATATATATATATGTATGTGTGTGTGCGTGTGTGTGTGTGTGTGTGAGTGTAGTTGTCCATGGTTTATCACATTAAAAATTGAAATTGATCACTTTAGTTTAATTTAATAAGAGAAAACGGAATCGATAAAAAATGTATTATTTGAGCATGTACTCTGATTTTTTATATATATATAGATTAGATGTCATTAAAGCAGGTGCAATTTAAGCCCACCCATGTTCCTATAAGTGCTGTCACAAAAGAGAAAGTCATATTCGATGATTGGCGCATAGAAAGTGATTATGCAATATCGTAATGTTGCTTACGTGAATGGAATTAAGGTAGTTGAAGAATTAAATAACAAACCTGGTGCTCTATAAAATCCGAAAAGCATTAAGAATTTCTGACTTATAGGAGCGTTCTTTAAAAGTAACGTTTTACCTTGGGTATGATTGAAGAATCATTCTACATTTTAATAGTTTTAATCAGTTTAGTAATAGCAAATGCAACAAGAGTACTTTATGTCTAGTGTCGTGAATATTCTAAAATATAACACCTTTCTTTTAATATAAAAACATTGATACACAAACAAAAATGAACAAAATAATTATATTTTATTTAGTGTTCTTTCATTGGCTTCCTGCCATTTCCTTAACACAGGGGTTCTCAACCTTCTTGGCCTATGCACCCCTTTCACTATTTGTAATGATGTCATTCCCCCCCTCCAACACTTCCCGTCTTTTCCAAGATTGTCTGTCTCAAAAAGTGCTGCAAATAATATGCAAATATCACTAAAAATCCTTTTATTTTCTTTCAAAATATATTATACATTTACAACTTTACATGGATTATTTTTATAATGGAATATGAAAATATCGATGGATATATAAAACTTGAATAAAATTAAAATACTTGACAGGCCAAACTGAAGCTAATGCAATAAAGAAAAAGGTCGATAGGGTAACAAAATATTATAAACCTGTAATTATTTTCTTCAGAAGATTACAGTTAAACGATTGACGAAACCTGTGATTGTTTTTTCTTGGCCAATTCTGGGATACACGCATGAGTGCTTGAAAGGGCACAACGCAGGTCATTTTCTACCTCTAATCTACTGCGCTGCTTTGTTTTAATTTGTAACAGAGTTGAAAAGCCTGACTCACAAAGATATGTGGACACAAACGGAAGCAATACACGGATAGCCATTTCTGCCACTTTCGGATAGGAATCACACATCAGAGGCCAAAATTCTGTTAAAAGATTTCTCATCGAACATATCTCTTACACCCGAATCAGTTTTTAACTCCACAAACTCCTCTTGACAATCTTCAGGAACTTTATCAACTGACTGATTGAATGGATTTTTGACTAAATCCAATTCATCATCACTAAGTTCGGGAAAATATCGTCTGAATTCATTTTCCCGTGCTGTCAAATGCTGCAAATTTTTTTTTTTTTTACAAATTGAGGAAGCACCTTGTCTTCACCACAAACATCAAGAATGGATGACAAAACTAGCATTGCTACATTTCCTGCATTTACCCTTCTCTTCCAATTTTCAAGCTTGCTTATGAAAGCTCTCAAGGCATCTACGAACTTTATAATGTTTGTATTTCTTCCTTGCATCTGAAGATTCAGTTTAAAATATATCAACCACATAAGCAAGACGTATGATCCATTCCTCATCACTTAGCCAGGCAGGAAATTCTGTTTTATCTTGCACTTCAAAAAACAATTTGAGCTCATCTCTAAGATCAAATACTCGCTCAGTTACATTTTCTCTTGACAGCCAACGAACATTTGTGTGAAAAAGAAGCGAATGATAGGTTGCATTCATATCAGTACACAACTGCTTGAAAAGTTGCGAGTTGAGTGCCCTTCCTTTGAGGAAATTTACAATTTTAATTGTTTGATCCAAAACCTTCTCTAACGAAGCAGGAAGTGTTTTTGAGGCTAGTGCCTGACAATGGATCATACAATGAATGCCTTTCACTGTTGGAGCTCGATTTTTCACACATACTTGGAATCCTGATTTTATCCCTAACATAGCTGGTGCTCCATCTGTACAACACCCATTGATATTATATCACGAAAGATCTTATCATTAAAAAAAAAAAAATGAAACCTTCTCCAAAATATCAGAGGCCTTGGTAGTTAGTTCAAGAGAACAAAAGAGAAACTCTCTTTAAATGAACCCGAGTGAACATACCTTGCATGTTCACTAGGAACATGATGACACATCAGTTGATTCATCAAGTTGAATTGAAAATAAGCCAAAAGCTGAAGACTTGATCTCCTGCACAACTTGATCCTTGATGTCAGTGGCCATATCACTTATGCTCCTTTGAACAGTACTGTTTGATAATGGAACCTGTGCAATTTTTTTCTTCATTTCATTTCCCAACACAATTTCCACCACATTGAGAGCGCAAGGCTTGATCAAATTTTCCCCAATTGTATGGGTTAACACGCGCACATGCATGCATAATCAGTTGAAGAAACAAAATTATTGTACTTACTTAGAGTCTTGAAGATACAATCCTGGAAATAAGGTTCATTCAGACACTTACTGATGACAATTCAAGACTGAAATTGGTATTAGCTTCTCAGTTATTTATAGTCCAGGAGATTCCAACCGTGGAGTTGCCAAGTAATTTTCTTGGGGCCTACTTAATTCCCTAGCCATCTGTCTCTTCCTCAGTACCTTTTCCAATCCTAGGATTAACTTGGGTGGTCACTTGTTTAATCCCTAGGCCAGCACAGAATATAATCCCAGCCCACGTGACAGGCTATGTACGCCAAAGCCTGTAATTACTCTCCTCACCCATAAACTAACTTTGGTCACAATTCACCCCCTTAAAATCCAAAATTCATCCCTGGGGGTGAATTTCACCCCCATTGAGAACCTCCGCCTTAACATAAAACAATATGCCGCAGTGAAATGTTTTTATAGAAGTAGAATTTTAGATTGGTTATTTACTCCATTACATAACTCAAGTCAGGAGGCGATTTAAAACTAAGGAAATAGTAAGATATAATCTTAATGTAACTGTTAATCCTCTTATTATTTTTTTTATTTTGTTTCATATTTTCCTCTACTTTAGGATTCTTTCTCCTTGATGGTAAGACCTTAGTAATTGTATCATCATTGTTATGAATAACTATAAAACAACTATATAAATGAATGGGTAACTTGTAAGCTTTTTACCAAATTTTTAAGGATAACTTATAACAGCAACACCAAAATGTAATTTTCAGAAACATATCAATTTCAGTTTTAGTAGCAGCAAAAGTAGTCTTGGTGCAGATGTATTAGAACGCATGTATTTTGTTACATTTTGTCTGTTGGTTTCGGATGAGGTTGCTAGAACTATGGCTTTTATTCAGGTAATGCTTCGACCCACTACAGCTGATTGTCATATATATTTTATTCTTTTTAATAATGACGAGTCTGATGCTACGGTCCCATAACTCTTCTTTCCTGACAATCAGACACGGGTTCTCTCGAGCAGTGTCATATTCGAGAGAAACTATATGAACATCTGACACAAAGCGAGAGGAGAATAAAAGCTGGTGACCAACAAACGGAGGTAAAAAGAAAGTCCCAACCTCAGGACTGTGTGTATAGGGAGGGAAGAAAGGCAGGGGGAGAAATGAAGCGAAAATGTGGAAGCTGAACTCCTCCAATAAAAGGAGAAGTGGGGTAAGGGTGATAGAAAGGAACTGGAAAGGAATAGGGTTAAAACTGGAGGGAGAAAATCCAGGAGGATGGGAAAAGAAGCGAAAAGAAAGTGGAGGTGATGCAGATACGAAATACTGAGTTAAAAAGGAAAAAGAATTTGAGTCTGCTGTAATTTCTCGTTGTTCTCGATGGCTTTCTTGAACCGGGCTTTTGATACTTTTTTTTATGGATTTTTGAGGAATCATTTGTTTACTAATTTTCCAATATATTTTACAATATTTCTAACAAAACGGAATGTTCATTGTTAAACTTGTCACAGCAATTTTAGGATGATATACCTGCTTTGGCTTTTCGAATCTATGTAAATAGCAGATTTTTTTATTTATATATTTTTGACAAAGCCAAAACAACTCATTTATAATGTGTTCTATTCATGGCATTTCTTATGATTACTATAATAGTTTCACAATTACTGTCCAACTTATATTTTTAGAAATCTGTACAATTTATAGGTTTAAAAGTCGCTTATAAATAGCAGAGGCAAGGGAGTGGCAATGCCTTAGCTAGCAGGACAATGCATTTGAGACTGACCACATACTGTATACACATGATTAGCGCTCAAGTCTCCTCTCCAAACTAGGGCCAGGGAGGGCCAGGCAGTGACTGCTGATGATTCATCAGGTAAACCTATAGGCTCACCCAAACCTTCCATCCTTAACTCACAAGGAAAGTGAGGTAGTAGATACTACAAGAAACAATTGAGCTTGAGCATGACTCAAACCTTAGTCCAGTTGATCGCCATGTAGGGACGTTTCCAAAAGGCCACCACAACCCTTTAATGCGGTTCTTTTGTAGGAAGATTGCTTGCAATATAACTCCTGTCTCTAGGTTGTATTTCTCTTTTATTGCTGAGCTAAGAATTTCTGTCTAATCTGATTTCCGAAAGTTATAGCCTGATCTTTGGAAAAAAAAAATTATGAATTCGATGCTAAGTGTGGCGAAAGATAATAGTCTTGTTCCGCCTGATTCATTTTTTTTTCCTACTGATATGGGGTTTGCAAGGGGTATTTTATACATAGACAAATTATTAGTGAAAAAAAAATAGCCTTTATATCGAGATGTTAATGTATTTGAATACAGTAATTGTAACAGTACTGACCATATTCCAATCTGAAGAAAAAAAAATTCTGTGACTTTACGTTTCAATGGATAATTGTATTTTAAGCCACACTTAAATCAAAAAAAACAAAATTAATTTTATTCGGAAATTTGCCGTAAAAATATACTGTTCTCAGCCGTATTTCAGTAAAATACAGGTGACCTTAATGACTACCCTACTTTGTTATTATCTTTTACGGGTTGGTGACTGTAATATCACTCCTTTACGTCAATATAGCGGTTTTTCAGACAGTAAATGTCTGGCAACATTAATGCCAGGATTTTTACCCTTTTTTCAAAGGCGTCACGCAATGGCCATAAAACCCGTGTTATTCTACATTAAAATACTTGGAAGTATCTAAATAAATTGACCATAGGTTTTTCAAAAGCTTGTCACGGCTATAATCGGTCCTTATTTGTTTATGCCCAGCCCTTGAAATTTCCCGCGTTCACAGCGCCGCTTGAAGGCCAATTGAACAGCCGCGTGACATCATACCAAGAACACCTGATTTCACTGGCATTGGCGAACACATTGGAAACTACGAGCGATACTGAAGAAGTTAGCTTTGATTTCACCGATACAGATGACGAAAATGACCGACAGTTAGAAATTTGGACAGCTGAAAGTCCGGGCAGTATTCAGCCCTATAGATTTGAGCCAGAGCGCTCATCCTCAGAAGGAAATAAGGAAAGTTCCGACGGGCGCAGCAACAGGGACGACACTGAGGATAGAATCTTGAGAAATAGAATTGGTCATTAAGAATAACAGAATGGGTCCTTACAGATTGTTAAAGAAGCAGAGGAAGGAAAATAAGACGATGGTTGTCGAACTAAGGAAGTTTGCAGGCGTGGACTGGCACAGAAAGACTATAAACAGACTCACGTAGGAGGACATGTCTGAGGCTTTTATTCTGTAGTGAACTATAGTCTATTTCTTATAGCGGTGCATATTTGCACTTGACTCACAGGGGTGCCCTTTTAGCTCGGAAAGGTTCCTGATACCTGATTGGTCGGAAGTATTTTTGTCCGAACACCTTCATTGTTCTCGAATGATTACCAAGTAATGTAAATCGAAACTTATTTATTAACCTATATTTCTCCATCATATAAATGTTTTGTCAATAAACAATGTGAAAGAACAAATATATTATAAAGAATCGTCTTGGTAAGTCTAAATTTAATAACACAATCCGCCGAAGTCAACGACAGCAGCTTGTTTTCGGAGGCACGCTTTGTAGTTTTGTAATTTTTCACATATTTTAACACAAATTGGGATAGATTACACTCAGCATAAGTTAAACATGTTATTATAAACTTTCTTTGAATACCAGAACTTACCAAAAACATGGAATAAATAAAACCCGATATTTGTGAAAACTTATGGGGAGGTAAAAGAACAGCCTGTAGCAGCCTGGCAGAAAAACGATCCCTTCTGACTCGTAGACGCAGTTTGTTTTTTTCTTTCGTAATATAGTTCGGCCTATTCCTTTCAGTTTAAATAGTCTTACATTGTTTCTCTTTGCATTATTTTGCTTAGTATTTTCCCACATTCCTGTTCCTCACCTAATATCTATCTATTTTCCCCCGATAGAGTATAGTAACGGGTGATGATGATGATGATGGCGGTGATATGTATATATATATATATATATATATATATATATATATATATATATATATATATATGTGTGTGTGTGTATATATATATATATATATATATATATATATATATATATATATATATATATATATATATATATATATATATATATATACATTATATATATTTCTATATATATGCATATATATATATATATATATATATATATATATATATATATATATATATATATATATATATATATATATATATATATATATATGAATATATATATATATATATATATATATATATATATATATATATATATATATATATATATGTGTGTGTGTGTGTGTGTGCGTGTGTGTGTGTGTCTTATTACCTTATTGCCTTATTTTTTGTTTGGATTCCCCCAGGTCCCTCAGTGTGAGGCACCTCGTATATCCACCAGAGAGTTGCTAATGCATCTTCCGGTGTATTTTGCATCTTCCAGTCTTGGATGGTCTGGGATGCATCTTAGGTATTTATCGAGCTTATTCTTAAACACATCTACGCTCACTCCTGATATGTTTCTTAGATGAGCTGGCAGCACATTGAATAGTCGCTGCATTATCGATGCTGGTGCGTAGTGGATTAATGTCCTGTGCGCCTTTCTTAGTTTACCTGGAATATTTTTGGGCATTATTAATCTACCTCGGCTTGCTCTTTCTGATATTTTAAGCTCCATGAAGTTTTCAGTAATTCCTTCTATTTGCTTCCATGCTTGTATTATCATGTAGCGTTCTCTTCTCCTTTCTAGACTGTATAATTTTAAAAATTTCAGTCTTTCCCAGTAGTCAAGGTCCTTAACTTCTTCTATTCTAGCAATATAGGACCTTTGTGCACTCTCTATTTGCGCAATATCCTTTTGGTAGTGTGTCATATTGCAGTACTCGAGTGTACTACGTACATAAGTTTTGTAAAGCATAATCATGTGTTCAGCTTTTCTTGTTTTAAAGTGTCTGAATAACATTCCCATTTTTGCTTTACATTTAGCCAACAGTGTTGCTATTTGGTCGTTGCATAACATATTCCTATTTAACATTTCACCAAGGTCTTTAATTGCTTCCTTGTTTGTGATTGTCTCATTATTAGGTCCCTTGTATGCATACATCATTCCTTCTCTGTTTCCATAATTTATTGATTCGAATTTGTCGAAGTTAAATACCATCCTATCTATCTCCGCCCATTCATATATTTTGTTTAGATCTCTTTGTAGTGAGTTCCTATCCTCATCACATGTGTGTGTGTGTGTATGTATATCTATATATTCATATGTGTATAAATCCATCTGCTGCCATGCGAATGCTAGGCAAACACGTTACCACTGTATTAACCAGGAGGCTATATATATATATATATATATATATATATATATATATATATATATATATATATATATATATATATATATATATATATATATGTATATATATATATATATATATATATATATATATATATATATATATATATGTATACATATATATATACATATATATATATATATATATATATATATATATATATATATATATATATATATATATATATATATATATAGATATATAGATATATATATATATATATATATATATATATATATATATATATATATATATATATATATATATATATATATATATATATGTGTGTGTGTGTGTGTGTGTTTGTGTATATATATATATATATATATATATATATATATATATATATATATATATATATATATATATATATATATATATGTATATATAAATATGTGTATGCATATCTATGTATTCATATATATATATATATATATATATATATATATATATATATATATATATATATATATATATATATATATATATATATATATATACACACACATATATATATATATATATATATATATATATATATATATATATATATATATATATATATATATATATATATATATATACACACACATATATATATATCCTGTGAGACAGCAACAAAGAGATGGAGCTAGGGGGAGAGTGACTGCTCCCCGCACTCTAGTTTTGGGGTGTTTGAATGTGCGTGGATGTAGTACGATAGAGAGTAAAAGATGTGAGATTGGAAGTATGTTTAGAAGTAGAAGGATGGATGTATTGGCCTTGTGTGAGACAAAGATGAAAGGAAAGGGTGAAGTGATGTTTGGTGAAATGTCTGGTAGAGTGTCTGGGATTGAAAGGGGAAGAGCGAGAGAGGGTGTGGCTTTATTGCTGAGTGAATGGATGACAGGTAAAGTAGTGGAATGGAAGGAGATATCATCTAGGTTAATGTGGGTAAGGGTTAGGTTGGGTAGGGAATGTTGGGCGTTTGTCAGTGCGTATGGGCCAGGTAGTGAGAAAAGTGAAGAAGAGCGGAATGAGTTCTGTAATGAATTAACTAGGTGTGTAGAAGGACTGGGTAGAAGGAATTATGTAGTTGTTATGGGTGACTTAAATGCTAGAGTGGGTGCTGGAGAGGTAGAAGGTGTCATTGGGAAATATGGCGTACCAGGTGAAAATGAGAGTGGTGAGAGACTGGTAGATATGTGTGTTGAACAAGAGATGGTAATAAGTGCTAGCTTTTTTAAAAAGAAAGATAAAAATAAGTATACATGGGTAAGAGTGGCAAATGGAAGAGTAGTAGAAAGGGCATTAATGGATTATGTGTTGATAACTAAAAGAATGTTTTGAAGATTGAAAGACGTGCACGTGTTTAGGGGTATGGCTAACGGTATGTCTGATCATTTTTTGGTGGAAGGAAAATTAGTTGTAGCAAAAGAGTGGGGGAATAGAGTAGGTGGATGTAAAAGGGAGCTAGTGAGGGTTGAAGAGCTAATAAAACCGGGGGTAAAAAGTAAATATCAGGAAAGGTTGAAAATGGCATATGACGAGGTGAGAGTAAGAGAAACTGGTAATTTAGAGGAGGAGTGGAAGTTAGCAAAAGAAAATTTTGTTGGGATTGCAAGTGATGTATGTGGCAAGAAGGTTGTTGGAGGCAGCATGAGGAAGGGCAGTGAATGGTGGAAAGAAGGAGTGAAGGTAAAAGTGGAAGAGAAAAAGAGGGCTTTTGAAGAATGGCTGCAGAGTAATAGTATAGAGAAGTATGAAAAATATAGAGAGCAAAAGGTGGAGGTGAAGCGCAAGGTACGTGAGGCAAAGAGGGCAGCTGACCTGAGGTGGGGTCAGGGACTGGGTCAGTCATATGAAGAGAATAAGAAGAAGTTTTGGAAAGAAGTGAAGAGAGTAAGGAAGGCCGGCGCAAGAATTGAAGAGACAGTGAAAGATGGAAATGGAAGGTTGTTAAAAGGAGAGGAGGCAAGGAAAAGGTGGGCGGAATATTTTGAAAGTTTGCTGAATGTTGAGGATGATAGGGAGGCAGATATAATTGCGGTTCCAGGTGGTGAGGTGCCAGTGATGGGAGATGAGAATGAGAGAGAGATTACAATAGAGGAAGTGAGGAGAGCACTAGATGAAACGAGAGTAGGAAAAGCATCGGGTATGGATGGTGTGAAAGCTGAGATGTTGAAGGAAGGGGGTGTGACTGTACTTGAATGGTTGGTGAGATTGTTTAATGTGTGTTTTGTGTTGTCAATGGTACCAGTAGATTGGGTCTGTGCATGTATTGTACCACTATATAAGGGTAAGGGAGATGTGCATGAGTGTTGTAATTCAGGAGGTATTAGTTTGTTGAGTGTAGTTGGAAAAGTGTATGGTAGAATACTGATTAATAGGATTAAGGATAAAACAGAGAATGCAATCTTGGAAGTACAGGGTGGTTTTAGAAAAGGTAGGGGTTGTATGAATCAGATTTTTACAGTTAGGCAGATATGCGAGAAATATTTAGCAAAAGGTAAGGAGGTGTATGTTGCGTTTATGGATCTGGAGAAAGCATATGATAGAGTTGATAGGGAAGCAATGTGGAATGTGATGAGGTTATATGGAGTTGGTGGAAGGTTGTTGCAAGCAGTGAAAAGTTTCTACACAGGTAGTAAAGCATGTGTTAGAATAGGAAAGGAGGTGAGCGATTGGTTTCCGGTGAGAGTGGGGCTGAGACAGGGATGTGTGATGTCGCCCTGGTTGTTTAACTTGTATGTTGATGGAGTGGTGAGAGAGGTGAATGCTAGAGTGCTTGGACGAGGATTAAAACTGTTAGGCGAGAATGATCATGAATGGGAGGTAAATCAGTTGTTGTTTGCGGATGATACTGTACTGGTAGCAGACACAGAAGAGAAGCTTGACCGACTAGTGACAGAATTTGGAAGGGTGTGTGAGAGAAGGAAGTTGAGAGTTAATGTGGGTAAGAGTAAGGTTATGAGATGTACGAGAAGGGAAGGTGGTGCAAGGTTGAATGTCATGTTGAATGGAGAGTTACTTGAGGAGGTGGATCAGTTTAAGTACTTGGGGTCTGTTGTTGCAGCAAATGGTGGAGTGGAAGCAGATGTACGTCAGAGAGTGAATGAAGGTTGCAAAGTGTTGGGGGCAGTTAAAGGAGTAGTAAAAAATAGAGGATTGGGCATGAATGTAAAGAGAGTTCTATATGAGAAAGTGATTGTACCAACTGTGATGTATGGATCGGAGTTGTGGGGAATGAAAGTGATGGAGAGACAGAAATTGAATGTGTTTGAGATGAAGTGTCTGAGGAGTATGGCTGGTGTATCTCGAGTAGATAGGGTTAGGAACGAAGTGGTGAGGGTGAGAACGGGTGTAAGAAATGAGTTAGCGGCTAGAGTGGATATGAATGTGTTGAGGTGGTTTGGCCATGTTGAGAGAATGGAAAATGGCTATCTGCTAAAGAAGGTGATGAATGCAAGAGTTGATGGGAGAAGTACAAGAGGAAGGCCAAGGTTTGGGTGGATGGATGGTGTGAAGAAAGCTCTGGGTGATAGGAGGATAGATGTGAGAGAGGCAAGAGAGAGTGCTAGAAATAGGAATGAATGGCGAGCGATTGTGACGCAGTTCCGGTAGGCCCTGCTGCTTCCTCCGGTGCCTTAGATGACCGCGGAGGTAGCAGCAGTAGGGGACTCAGCAGTATGAAGCTTCATCTGTGGTGGAAATGTGGGAGGTTGGGCTGTGGCACCCTAGCAGTACCAGCTGAACTCGGCTGAGTCCCTGGTTAGGCTGGAGGAACGTAGAGAGTAGAGGTCCCCTTTTTGTTTTGTTTCTTGTTGTTGTCGGCTACCCCCCAAAATTGGGGGAAGTGCCTTTGGTATATGTATGTATGTATACAGTATATATATATACACACACCTCCGGTAAACAGTTAAACACGCCGGCTACCATGCTTCTTACGCGGCCAGTTCCTGGTATGATGTCACACATAATATGACCTTGTTAACGGCTGGCTAACTAAATTTGATTGCGGTACGCCAACTTCAAGGACTTTCAGGTGACTCATGGGGCTGCTGAGACTGCGGGCAATGGGTGCGTCTTGAATCACACACCAAACTCGACACTTTGACATATGATAAAACCTGATTGATGATATTACCACACGACGCATTTAAGGCAAATTTTTAACAGTGAAAATAGCGGTAAAAAGGAACTGTAAAAAGAGGTGAAACCACAGTGCAGTGTCAAGAGAAGTAATTAAACTTGCTGCATATATGGGAATTATATCAATTTTCTGAGGTGCTGATGCGCTATTGGTATATCCCTGTCTTGGAGTTTTCTCCTTTTTCCAGCAGCTGAATAGTGACTTTGAACAGACATTTGCTCTAATATATTTATGAAGTCGCTCAGTATATATATATATATATATATATATATATATATATATATATATATATATATATATATATATATATATATATATATATGTATATATATATATATATATATATATATATATATATATATATATATATATATATATATATATATATATATATATATATATATATATATATATACTCAAGTGTATTTCAGATGATCTTACTAGAACTATGGCAATTATCCAGATTATGCTTAAGCCCGCTATAGCTGATTGTCATAATTTTTTGAATAATAGCATGTTTGATGGAAGGGTCCATAATTCTTCTTTTCTCTTAAGAATCAAACACGGGCTCTCTCGTGCATGTGTCACCCATTGTAAGTACGTTTTAAAACTTTTAATTGCATTCTTAAATTGTTAACGGTTTATCTAATTTTTCGTGTTTTGATGAAGAAATATATCTTGTTGAGTTTTCTTTTTAGCTACTTTAGCTAATGGTAACAATAACCCACTGTTAAAAAACCGTAATTTTAATCGGAAATTCTCCATAAAAATATTCTGTTTTCAGCCGTATTTCAGTAAAATACAGGCGACCGTAACTTTTACCCTACTTTTTTATCATCTTTTACGGGTTAGTAGCGGTAATATCACTCCTTCACGTCATTTTGAAAACGATAAATGCGTGGCAGTATTTATTCCAGGTTTCTACCGTTTTTTTATGCAAATTTTAGATAGTGCAGTAGTAATAGTAATATTAAGGATGAAAATGAACCACATTTGACTCATTATCGTCTCCTACTCCAACCATGTATAGTGTTTTAATTAATTCCAGATCTAAAATAAACGTGTAATTAAATTAAATCAAAACTGCAGCTTTGTGCAAATCACTTCATTTATGACAAATACATTATTCTTTTAAACACTCTTGTCCCTCAAAGAGACTTTTAAAACGGATTGACAGCCTAATTTGGACATCCTGAAAGCGGATACATTTTAATATGAAGCATCATTCGTTTAACGTCAGACAAAAACCTTATTAGTATTCCAAAACTCAACTGATATGTCTCTCTTGTGACTCAAATTGTCCCGGAAATTCGAAAATATCTTTCACCTAAATCGCCACTCGTCAGCCCACCTCACCCGAGCTATTTTGTTTCAATGCCGAGAGGAAAGAATAGTTTTTTTTCTTTAATTTTTTTGGAGAAAATATATACTGCGTCTCATTCTTTACTGTATTTTAGGTGTACATTTGTGCCATTTTCCTAGCTGTATTATTTCAAGAACCTGTAAAACAAACGATTTGAAGAAACGAATCCTATTTTTAATCTATTGATTAAACATCTCTCCTGCAAGGTTGTATACTATACAAAGAAAACTTTGTTGCCAAAGAATTATTGAAGCATCTGACTACCTAAATAGTCTCAAAGCCGTTAATTATAAGCCTCCCTCTAGACCACATAATATATCCTGGATATTACGATTACTTGTGAACCAGCCGATCAGAGAGTTTTAAATTTTGAAGAGAGGAATCAAGAAACCGTTAATTAAGATGTAGCGGGGATATGACGAGACCAGGTGCCACGGGTTGTAAAGCTTTTCTTCACTATATCAGCAGTCAATTTAGTTAGAAAAAAAAAACACCCCCCCCCACACACACACACGCGTTCGTTGGTTATGATTTTACTGTTGCTGATCAGTGACAAACACGAAAAGAATTTTTTGTTTTTTTTCAGTTGAGGAGTTTGTCAATTTCCGGGCCATGACTTATTAATCTTAGTTATTGTAATAATTAAGTTTGTTGGTAAGTAATGTAATGCCAAAAAATGCCCGATAGTGAATGAAATTTTATTTTCCACCAACTGTCGTTCAATAATCCTTTTCAATAAAAAAATATCATTCTTATATTATGATAGTTTGTTTCAACAATCGATGTTAAATCCAGAAAAAAAGAAAAAGAAAAAGAAAAAACAGTGTATTATTGTTGTGATACTAAAATACGTTACGTGATCACTGGTCTGAAGTACCTAAGTTTTCTCTCTCTCTCTCTCTCTCTCTCTCTCTCTCTCTCTCTCTCTCTCTCTCTCTCTCTCTCTCTCTCTCTCTCTCTCTCTCCGTAATATTTTTAGTTTACCTTCCCAGGGGAGTGTTACGGGACGAGAGAAGGTTGAGACTCAAAGACGGGATGAAAGCAACTGAGTGAGTTTATCATTGAACACTCTCCTTTATATAAAAAAGCTCAAGGCAAAAGGATATTTCCTGTTAAAAATTGACACCGTTACCATTGAGAAAAACAGACATGTTTATTCAGGCATTGGTGACCACGGAAGTCGACTCGCTCCTCCCGCCTTCCAACCCCACTCGCCCCTCCATCGTTGGTACTATGGAGGACTCTACGGAATTTGGCGCTGCTGCTGCCCCATTGAAACTTTCATCATTCGCCAGCGGAGAGGCATTTGCTTGGTTTTAGCACGCAGAAGTCCAGTTTCGCATCAAGGACCTGACTCGTTCAACCACCAAAGCAGATTATGTTCTCGCGGCGATGCCTGAGGACACCTTCCCGGAAATATCCGACTGGCTTTGTGAACAAGGAGACACCCCAATAGCATATGACACCCTCAAAACATACTTTCTGCAGCAGTAGTCACCGTCGCCAGCCACCCGTATAGCAAAGCTTTTTAAGCTCTCACAAGAACCGTTGGGGGACCAAAGGGCTTCGCTCGCCCTTAGGGAAATGACCACTATCGCTCGCCTGCAACCTGCCGCAGACGGCTCTCCTCGTGAGGTGAACCTACTTAGTGCCCTTTGGATACTCCGTTTACCCGAACCTGTATGCGCTACCATACCCGATGTCGATAGTTTACCCATAGATGACTTGATGACAGCCACTTCAAGACCTCCATCAACGCCTCCAACCCCAACGAAGAGGATGCTTATTCAACGTCAACCAAAGCTGAGGTGAATGCCGTAGGACATACACGCCTACCCCGTGACGTACCGAAGCGGCGACAAAGCCATCCACCACCCACCACTCGCTCGCGCCCCAACCAACGACTTCTACAGTCACTTACTACCTCCCATTCACCGCAGTTATTATTATTATTATTATTACTATCCAAGCTACAACCCTAGTTGGAAAAGCAAGATGCTATAAGCCCAGGGGCTCCAACAGGGAAAAATAGCTCAGTGAGGAAAGGAAATAAGGAAATAAATAAATGAAGAGAACAAATTAACAATAAATCATTCTAAAATAAGAAACAACGTCAAAACAGACATGTCATATAATAAACTATCAACAACATCAAAAACAAATATGTCATAAATAAACTATAAAAAGACTATGTCTGCCTGGTCAACAAAAAAGCATTTGCTCCAACTTTGAACTTTTGAAGTTCTACTGATTCAACCACCCGATTAGGAAGATCATTCCACAACTTGGTCAGAGTTGGAATAAAACTTCTAGAGTACTGCGTAGTATTGAGCCTCGTGATGGAGAAGGCCTGGCTATTAGAATTAACTGCCTGCCTAGTATTACGAACAGGATAGAATTGTCCAGGGAGTTCTGAATGTAAAGGATGGTCAGAGTTGTGAAAAATCTTATGCAACATACATAATGAACTAATTTAACGACGGTGCCAGAGATTAATATCTAGATCAGGAATAAGAAATTTAATAGACCGCAAGTTTCTGTCCAACAAATTAAGATGAGAATCAGCAGCTGAAGACCAGACAGGAGAACAATACTCAAAACAAGGTAGAATGAAAGAATTAAAACACTTCTTCAGAATAGATTGATCACCGAAAATCTTGAAAGACTTTCTCAATAAGCCTATTTTTTGTGAAATTGAAGAAGACACGGACCTTATATGTTTCTCAAAAGTAAATTTACTGTCGAGAATCACACCTAAAATTTTGAAAGAGTCATACATATTTAAAGAAACATTATCGATACTGAGATCCGGATGTTGAGGAACCACCGTCCTTGACCTACTTACAATCATACTTTGAGTTTTGTTAGGATTCAACTTCATACCCCATAATTTGCACCATGCACTAATTCTAGCTAAATCTCTATTAAGGGATTCACCAACCCTAGATCTACATTCAGGGGATGGAATTGATGCAAAGAGAGTAGCATCATCTGCATATGCAACAAGCTTGTTTTCTAGGCCAAACCACATGTCATGTGTATATAGTATGAAAAGTAATGGGCCAAGAACACTACCCTGTGGAACACCAGATATCACATTCCTATAATCACTATGGTGCCCATCAACAACAACTCTTTGAGATCTATTACTTAAAAAATCAATAATAATGCTAAGAAACGACCCACCCACTCCCAACTGTTTCAGTTTGAAAACAAGGGCCTCATGATTAACACGGTCAAAGGCAGCACTAAAATCAAGGCCAATCATACGAACTTCCCGACCACAATCAAGGGATTTCTGTACAGCATTGGAGATTGTAAGAAGGGCATCACATGCTCCAAGGCCTTTACGAAAACCAAATTGCAAACTAGGGAGTAGATGATTACCTTCAGCAAACCTATTAAGACGTTTTGCCAGAAGACGTTCAAAAACTTTAGATAATATGGGAGTAATGGAAATTGGGCGGTAATCAGTGGGACTTGAGCTACCACAAACACATTTACATAGAGGAGTAACATTACCAATTCTCCAACTAGTGCTAAAAGCTCCTCTTCTTGCTAACTTGCGCAGGAAGTTTTACTACTACCACTTCAGATTCAGGGCAACCGCGAAGTAATATGCCAAAGATTGTCAGTGGCCAAAAAAACGTGTAAGTAGGCCATCGCTCGTGGTGGTCGCCGCCAGTGTTTCTAATCTTGTCTTTTTACATGATGCAGGAACGGGCGTGCGATTTCTGGTGCTTGTCGTTCTCTTTTGCCAAGGGAACTCTTCAGGACACAACGTAGTCTATCTACGTCTGCCGACGTCCGCTTGGTAGCTGCCAACGGATCTGCGATACCCACCTACGGTTACGAGAACCTCACATTATTGGTTGGAAACGGTAAATTTAATTGGAAGTTTCTCGTTGCTGACGTCACATTGCCAATCCTTGGTGCGGATTTCCTATCTCATTTCCACCTCCTGGTCAATGTCCCCCACCAACGATGGGTCAATTAACCAGGATGTTAACTTTTCTATCTTTGAAAGGTTAAGACACGATTAGGTCTTTTCCCATTATCATGTACCAACCGTGTGTTGCACGATCGTACATAGTTCATTTTGTGTATATATTATGCTTGTATCTTCGCTCTTCCCTCGCACTAAAAAGAACCTGAATAAACATGTCTGTTTTTCTCAATGTGATGAGCCGAGAGAAGGTTGTGACTCAAAGACAGGATAAAAGCAACTGAGTGAGTTTATTATTGAATTCTCTCCTTTATATACAAAAGCTCAAGGCAATAGGAAATTTCCTGTTCAAAATCGACACCATTACCGTTGAGAAAAAAAGACGTGTTTGTTCAGGTTCTTTTTAGTGCGAGGGAAGAGCGAAGATGCAAGTATAATATATACACAAAATGAACTATGTACGATCGTGCGACACACGGTTGGTACATGAGTCTTTTTATTGTTGTTATATGACATATCTGTTTTTACATTGTTAATAATTTTTATAGGACATATCTGTTTTGACGCTGGTACTGTTTTTAGAATGATATGTTTTAAATTTAATCTCATCATTTATTTATTTCTTATCTCCTTTCCTCACTTTGCTATTTTTCCCTGTTTGAGCCCATGGGCTTATAGTATCTTCCTTTTCCAACTAGGGTTGTAGCTTGGCTAATAATAATAATAATAATAATAATAATAATAATAGGAAAAAGGGTTTTCATAAGAAATACAAAATGCATTCCTCGTTGGTAGAAAATAGTAATTATCAAGCTTTGCATTTATTAGGCCTGATGTAAAACCTTCTCGTTAATAGCTTCGAGATATATTTAGTCTTAAAATATTTGATAAGGCCTAGCCTTATTTATTTTTGTGCCGTTCCTTGTGAAATTACACGTAGTCTTTTACTTTTTTTTCATTGAAATTGAGAAATTAAAGTTTTATAATCCAAGTTTATTTTGTTTACCTTCATTTCAATTGATTAATATAAAATGGATAATGTTTATGGCCTTGTATTCATGTCCTTTTTTAAATATATGAATAATGTCATAGTAAACAGACATTCATAATAGAGAGATTCCTCTGTCCAATTATTTCAAATTGAAGGCTTATGAGGTGTTATGTAACTATTCTAAATATATTTATGTAAATGTACTAGTCAGGTTCATTATGTATGAATTTTAACTTGCTTGGGAATTTTGTGGAGAGTTCGAAAAATATACATTTTTGGAAACCTTTATGGTATAAGCAACCAGAAAAAGCAAATCAGGTAATCTATTGTCATATTTGCTATGGAAATACAACTAACGGAGACAAAATCCAACGTGCCCGAGACCGTCATGTACTTGCAGTAGCTATTGACTGCCACACTCCGAAGGAAACATGGACAAAGAAGAGAAAGAACTGACATGAATGAAACAAGCTCATCAACTTGTCAAAAAGATGATGATAATCAGTTCTATCCGGCAAGGACAGTCAGTGCTGGGAAACTATTAAAGGAACTGTTGAAAGATCCAAAAAATGACATTTTTAAATCAAGATTGAAGACATGCATTACGGCAGGGAATGTGCCTTGAATTAATGTACAGTACCACAAGAATTGCTGAAAAAATCATGTTTTCCATGAACAGTGAGAAGCCAGCACCACTGGAAGCATAAGAAGCCACAAAGAACCCGTGCTACAGCATGCAAAGCTGCTCAAGCTGATTACCCTCGGCATGTCCAAACAGAGCCAAGCATACCTACCTTTGGAAGATATGCTTGGCACAGAAAGCGTGGAAAATTATATACTTGCATTCAATAGAAAGTGGTTGAAAGAAAAGATCCTCAATATCCTGCTATACTTGAAGTCTTATCTTCAAAAGATTCGAAGGAAGTCAGCTGTTCTCTGTTCTCCAGAGTCATGTTGGTAAAGCGTGTATCATTCTCCGATGGAGAGTCATTGTGATAAAGAGGAAATCATGGGGTCAATTACATGAAAGCACAGGTGATAAGGAAACTTATAGTAAACTTTACTAACAAAGGATACAAACACCATACGAATCACCAGTGGCATCTCTGATGTTCCAGCTGAACTGTATAGCACAATCTGCTGGATCATGATAGGACCTATGGACAGTAAGGAATCTCAAAAGAGGACAAAACTTAGTGTTGAAGCAGCACTAACAGTGAGACAGAACCTTATTTACATTTACAATTTCAAATCCAAGCAACAGGTCAATTATGGTCTAAGAAAAGAACCAGTATCATCCAGACTAACCCATGCATGAGAAAGCCTACAAACCCTGGGACTGGCTCTGACTGTTCATCAGAGGTAACTCTGAATTATCTTAAACTTACCTTGCTTCAAAGTTATGATATAAAAAAAATTCGACATAATTTTGTTAAGGTTATTAAGCTTATCGGATCCTCATAATTAATCCAGTCATGTTTTACAAGGGTTTATGGTATTCCAACCACCTTCATATTTGGCTGATACGCTTACTTATTTACCCCAGCTTTTAATATCCAATCGTAACTGCCTAGTTAATTAGTCAGATTATTATTTTTTGTTTATTCTTGGTAAAAACATTTTATATAAAGATTACTGTTTGTCCCAGATCTATTAATCTTCTGTTTCCTTTGTTTTAATATTGTATTTGATAGCTCTGTGTTCTTTTACTCTCCTTTATATCAGGGTTCGTACGTTGTTGCATAAGCCAAAGTTATTTTTATCCCTCTTGTCATTTGTTTGTACCCTTGCATTGTCTGCCATGTATTATCCTATTTTCGGGGATTGACCTGATTCAGAGAATCCTGTATCAGCGTAAGTGCTATTTGCAGGTGTTTTTTTTTTTTTTTTTTTTTTTTTTTTTTTTTTTTTTTTTTTTTTTTTTTTTTGAAGAACTTTACAAAGGAGTTCATGCAAGCGCTATTAAGTTTGATATATTGTGTCCTAAATACACCTCGTGACACATACCACGGAAATAGCTGCTGTTCAAGTCTCTCATTTATTCATCAACTGGACTGATGCATCATTTTCTGGTGTGCAGAAATGCTTGCATGAGTTCGTACTCAAAAATGTTATTTTGCAAGTAAAGGGGATAGTTGGAAGAAAATTCAAATACTGGAAAGCAGAAATGGCATGAATAACTCCATTTCTATTCTTATAAAAAACCTTGTTTTATTTTTCCAACCTGATGTTAGAAGATATATTTCATGACATATTTACTTGAGTTTGATTTTCCCGCGTCTGATCGTTGACAGCCAAGCAACCTAGTCTGGGTGGCCCTGACTAGTACAGCTTTGCTGATCATGGCGATAAGCAAACCCTTTTACAACGTTAAGGTATATCTACTCAGAAAGGGATATATATATATATATATATATATATATATATATATATATATATATATATATATATATATATATACATATATACATACATACATCTATATATATATATATATATATATATATATATATATATATATATATATATATATATATATATATATATATATATATATATATATGTGTGTGTGTGTGTGTGTGTGTGTGTGTGTGTGTGTATGTACGTCTGTGTACTATATATATAGATATATAGATACCTATATATGTGTAAAGTATATATTTCCATATACTTATTAATCTATTTATTACTATAAGTTTACTATATTTTTGAGCAGTGAAAAAAGATAGAAGGAATCCGGTAAGACGAAAACCTTCAGTGACGTTGATTCCACTTTGTCACTCCAGTCTAGCTCTGAAAGCTTGATACATTGGCATTTAATATACATAGCGCTGTCGTGATATTCACCCGAATGGTACGGTGAGGGATGATTTGGACATCTTTAAAGACTGACAACAAATCACTTTTCGGTATCGTCAAGCTCAGTAATAACAAGAAACAATGACCTTTCTTGTGAGTGTAATTACCACTGACCCAGAAACACCTGTCCGTAAACTGATCACGTCCAGGGACAATGAAAGTTTGAATTATTCTGTCTAAGCAAAAGCGGAGTATTCGATTTAAAAAAAAAAAAAGAAAAAAAAGAAAGAAAAAAAACAGTAGTTTCTAGATAGAAGAGAACATTTTTCAAAGTAGGGGAAATTTATTTGAACTTGACGACATTCGTGATTAATATTTTGTTTATGACTTACTAATATTAGGCAGTGTTTGTTGTGATATTGCTTTCTTGAAGCTCTATTGTAGAATAAAAAGAAACACCAACTTATTAAACTTAGGTTCTTAATAACCAATTGCTTAACAACATAGAGGATAAAAAAGTGCGTTTTGTAGACGACAGACAGCCTGACATGAGGTCGGTGTCTACTGTGATATAATGGGGCCAAGTCAGCGATATTCATGAATGTTAATATATTTACAGGCGAGAAAAATAAATGGAAAGTGATGGAAAAACCTTAACTTATATTAACATAGATGAAATAATAAACACAAGTAGATTATCACTTGTACCTACAAGTAGTGGCAGTGGTGAAAGTTAACTGAAGCTTGTTTTCTTTTATACATTTTCAAAGAAATAATCAGATTATGCAAAAATATAATGACTCATTCACTAATCCAGTAAATTGTTGTTAAATTAAAATTAATTTCTTATCAATTAGTAACTACTATTATTATTTAGGTACGTGTCTCACGTAAACCATATCCAAAGCTTGATAAGTAAATGGAAAAGATAATAGCTAAAGATAAAATGTTGCTCTGAAAATATTGATCCATCCACAATCATAAACACAAGTAAGTGATTTTGTCTTGTATTATGATAATCACCTTTACAAATCCTGCATGAACGTTCAAATACTTTTCGTAGATACCAAAGTAACTGTGAATCCTTCAAAAAAAAAAAAAAAATAACAATAATAATAATAATAATAATAATAATAATATTTTGAGGGGGGAAACTACATATCCTTGATGCTCGTGAGAGGGAACTGACAAAATACTTAAATGAATATTTTTTAAATAAGATAACCTTTTTAATGTGTATGATGTCAAATTAGCATTTACATAATTATATGATAATAGTGTGCGCAACCCGTCATAAAAAGACGTTTAGATATCAAGATTGGTATGCATACACATACACAGACTCAATCCACCCCACCCCTCCCCTTTTACTACCTACTTCCTCTCCCCCATGATTGGCAATGCGCTGCCGAGCGTGACTGGAAAGATATATATATATATATATATATATATATATATATATATATATATATATATATATATATATATATATATATATATATATATATATATATATATATATACATATATATATATATATATATATATATATATATATATATACATATATATATATATATATATATATATATATATATATATATATATATATATATATATATATATATATATACATATATATATATATACACACACACACACATATATATATATATATATTATATATATATATATATATATATATATATATATATATACATATATATATATATATATATATATATATATATATATATATATATATATATATATATATTATATATATATATATGTATATATGTATATGTATATATATATAAATATGTATAT
>NC_090730.1:38023178-38025678 GCF_036898095.1 Palaemon carinicauda
AAAAACACGATAATATTGTACGCATCCCAAAACCATGCTATAGTATGGAAGTTGATCATGAAATTCAGAGGATCTTTGACCTTTAGCTTAGACTTAAATACTTCACTAAGTAGTTTTGTGGAAAAAGCTGGCTAATTTTGATAATTTGGAGACGGTTGTTGACATTTCTTGAAACAAGGTGGTTGTCAGTAGAATGATATACCAAAAGGGGTCCTGAAAGAGGTCGGTTGTCAGGAAACATATTTTTACATTTTGTGATAGGAATTGAATAACAGTGTTACCTTCACTGTTAAAAAAATTTAAATTTTAATCGGAAATTTTCCGTAAAAATATAATGTTGTTAGCAGTATTTTAGTAAAAAAACAGGCGACCGTAATTTTTACCCTACTTTGTTATTTTCTTTTACGGGTTGGTGACCGTAATATCACTCCTTAACGTCAATATATCCGTTTTTAAAACTGTAAATGTCTGGCAACATTTATTCTAGGATTTTTTTTTTTTTTTTTACGAGAAATTTCAAACAGTGTACCTTAAGTTTATTGCGGCTCTCAATATATTGCTTGGGTACTTGAGGAAGAGTAATGATAGTATTTAAAAAGCTTATTCTACTCTGTCCATAAGCACCAGTCCAAAATCATTATAGTTAAAGAGGCTATACCCGAAAAAAAGAATGAAAAACAGGAAAGCGATAAAACACGCATCTCGCCTTTATTATTATTATTATTATTATTATTATTATTATTATTATTATTATTATTATTATTATTATTATTATTATTATTATTATTAATATTATTATTATTATTATTATTATCAAGCTACAATCCTAATTGGAAAAGCAGAATGCTATGAGGCCAGGGGCCCCAACAGGGAAAATAGCCCAGTGAGGAAAGGAAACTGGGAAAAATAAAATATTTTAAGAACAGTATTAACATTCAAATAAATATTTCATATATAAACTTCAAATGATTTAATAAAACAAGAGGGAGAGAAATTAGATAGAATCGTGTGCCCCAGTATACCCCCAAGCAAGAAAACTCTAACCCAAGACAGTGGAAGACCATGGTACAGAGGCTATGGCACTACCAAAGACTAAGAGAACAATGGTTTGATTTTGGAGCCTAGAAGAGCTGCTTACCATATCTAAAAAGTCTTTTCTACCCTTACTAAGAGGAAAGTAGCCATTGAATAATTACAGTGCAGTAGTTAACCCCTTTGGTGAAGAAGAATTATGTGGTAATCTCAGTGTTATCAGGTGTATGAGGACAGAGGAGGTCTGTAATGAATAGGCCAGAGTATTCAGTCTATGAGTAGACAAAGGAAAAGTGAACCGTAACCGGAGAGAAGGATCCAATGTAGTACTGCCTGGCCAGTTAAAGGACCCCATAACTCTCTAGTGGTAGTATCTCAACGGGCGGCTTGTGCCCTGGCCAACCTACTGCTTTATTCACCTTAAACAGCTCTGTGAGTTAAGCCCATCGGTTGCAAGAAAAAAACGTGCTGGTGAAAGAAAGAGAAATAAAAATTTCTTGTTTTCTGATGAAATAATTAATCGTTCAGAGAATTGTCCATTTTCACATGGTTATTCCCCTTTCCAAACTCCAACTTCTGTTTATAATCCACTTATTGCAAAGTTTCGTTTTCTCCTCCTCTTCAAGAGTTCTGAAACCTTTTCATCAGTCAACTGCGTTGTTTAATTGTCAAAAATTAAGTTCTATCATTTTGATAGGGCCAGCATTTTACACGACGCTCTCTGGTCTTTGCTTGACTTACAGACTTATGTTTATATATCATATATTTTATTTCAACGACGTTCATAAATACCATAAACATCAAATTCTGCGGATACTAGTACTCCCAAGTCTCCCTCTGTCGAAAGATTTTTCCAGGTTCATTATCGAGTGTTTATTTATATCAAAGCAGGAGTGTTATTTATCTACGTATATCAATAGTAAGGCTGTATTATAGCTACAAACCTTTTGCCTTCGCATATCCGACTCCTGATAAATTGAATGGCGTCTTCAGAATACAAGTACCGTTTAAAGTTATTACTATTTAAAGTTCTGTTAGTTTTCGGAATTATCTCGCTACTTCAGTTTTCCATAATTTCCGTAATCTTCCTTGTTTTAAAAGTGAACCATATTTTTATGTATGCTTCGTCCTGGTATTTTAATCCAATCTTGGGATTTTTATATGTTTATGTATGCAGAAAATGACGGTAATTTTACATGCATCCAAGAGCCATGCTATAGTATGAAAGTTAATCCTGATTATCAGTGGATCTTTGGTGTGCATGTTACAAATAGCATTCATTGTGGATTTTGGCTCTGATTCAGGCACTTCACTAAAGTACCTATGTGAAATGGCTGATTAATTTTGACAATTTTGAGACGGTTGCTGACATTTCTCGAAACGAATTATATAGCAAAAGGAGACCTAGAAGAGGCCAATCGTCAGAAAAAAAAATATATATATTTTTTTTACATTTTGTTGATAGCAA
>NC_090730.1:38033178-38045678 GCF_036898095.1 Palaemon carinicauda
TTCTTCTACTCTTCCATTTGCCACTCTCACCCATGTATTCTTATTTTTATCTTTCTTTTTAAAAAAACTAGCACTTATTACCATCTCTTGTTCAACACACATATCTACCAGTCTCTCACCACTATCATTTTCACCTGGTACGCCATACTTCCCAATGACACCTTCTACCTCTCCAGCGCCCACTCTAGCATTTAAGTCACCCATAACAACTACATAATTCCTTCTACCCAGTCCTTCTACACACCTAGTTAATTCACTCCAGAACTCATTCCGCTCTTCTTCACTTTTCTCACTACCTGGCCCATACGCACTGACAAACGCCCAACATTCCCTACCCAACCTAACCCTTACCCACATTAACCTAGATGATATCTCCTTCCATTCCACTACTTTACCTGTCATCCATTTACTCAGCAATAAAGCCACACCCTCTCTCGCTCTTCCCCTTTTAATCCCAGACACTCTACCAGACATTTCACCAAACATCACTTCACCCTTTCCTTTCATCTTTGTCTCACACAAGGCCAATACCTCCATCCTTCTACTTCTAAACATACTTCCAATCTCACATCTTTTACTCTCTATCGTACTACATCCACGCACATTCAAACACCCCAAAACTAGAGTGCGGGGAGCAGTCACTCTCCCCCCAGCTCCATCTCTTTGTTGCTGTCTCACAGGATTTTTTATACAGGAGAGGGGGTTCCCAGCCCCCTCATCCCGTCCCTTTTAGTCGCCTCTTACGACACGCAGGGATAACGTTGGCGCTATTCTAATTTTTTTATGCCCCCACGGCCACAGGGGGCCATACATATATATATACACACGCACACACACATACACACATGTATATATATATATATATATATATATATATATATATATATATATATATATATATATATATATATATATATGCTTATATATATATATATATATATAATATATATATATATATGTATATATATATATATATATATATATATATATATATATATATATACATATATATATATATATATATATATATATATATATATATATATATATATATATATATATATATATATATGTGTGTGTATGTGTGTGTGCGTGTATATATATATATATATATATATATATATATATATATATATATATATGTATATATATATATATATATATATATATATATATATATATATATATACATATATATATATATATATATATATATATATATATATGTATATATATACATATATATATATATATATATATATATATATATATATATATATATATGTATATAAATATATATATATATATATGTATATATATATATATATATATATATATATATATATATATATATATATATATATATATATATATATATATATATATATATAAATATATATATATATATATATATATATATATATATATATATATATATATATATATATATATATATATATATATATATATGTGTGTGTAGTTGTGTATATTTTATCACATTAAAAATTCAAATTGATCACTTCAGCTTAATATTATTAAGAGAAAACGGAATCGATAAAGATTGTATTACCTTAGCACGTTCTCTGGCATTTTAAGTTGCAATTTAAGCCAACCTATGTTCCTTATTGAGCTGTCACAAGAGCACAAACTAGTGAGAATATGACTTTGCAAGTCATATACGATGATAGCTGCATAGAAAGTGATTATACAACATCGTAATGTTGCTTACGTGAATGGAATCGAGGTAGTTGTAGAATTAGAAAAAAAACTGGCGCTCTATAAAATCCGAAAAGCAATAAAAATCCCTGACTTACGGGACCGTTCGTTAAAAGTAACGTTCTACCTTGCGTATGATTGAGGAATTATATTACATTTTAATAGTTTTAATCAATTTAGTAATAGCAAATGCAACACGCTTGACCAGTGTCATGAACATTCTAGAATGTAAAAAAAAAAAAAATTCAATATAACAATATTCGATACATGTACAAAAGTGTACAAAATCACTAATTTCTATATACTCTCTTTTAATTGTGTTCCTGCCGTTT
Organism: Palaemon carinicauda; assembly: GCF_036898095.1. Classification (NCBI taxonomy): domain Eukaryota; kingdom Metazoa; phylum Arthropoda; class Malacostraca; order Decapoda; family Palaemonidae; genus Palaemon; species Palaemon carinicauda. The sequence goes on from NC_090730.1 coordinate 38,035,227, forward strand.
CCTTCACGTGAAACAATATGTCACAGTGAAATGTTTTTAAAGAGGTAGAGCTTTTTACTTCATTGTGTAACCCTATCCAGTAGACGATTTAAATCTCCAAGGAAATGGTAAGAAATAACCTTAGCGTAACTGTTACTCCTCATATAATTATTTTTATTCTGTTTCATATTTTTCTCTACTTTAAGAGTCTTTCTCCTGTATGGTAAAACCTTAGAAACTGTATCATCGTTGTTATGGATAACTATAAAAACTATATCAATACGTGGGTAACTTGTAAGCTTTCGACCAAATTTTCAAGGATAACTTATACCAGTAACACTAATAATATAAGAGGCAGAAACAGTGATTGCAGTTTTATTAGCAGCAAAAGTAGTGTTGGTGCAGATGTATTAAAACGCATGCATTTTGTCACATTTTTTCAATGTATTTGGGATGAGGTTTCTAGAACTATGGCAATCATCCAGGTGATAATTCGACCCACTACACCTGATTGTTATATATTTTTGAATAATGAGTTTGATGTTACAGTTCCATAACTGTTCTTCTTTCCGCTGATAATCCGACACTGGTTCTCTCGAGCAGTGTCAGAATCGAGAGAAACTATATAAATATCTGGCATAAAGAGAAAGAGAATAAAAGCTGGTGACCAACAAACGGATAAAAAAAGAAAGTCCAACCTCAGGACTGTGTGTATAGGGAGGGAAGAAAGGCAGGGGGAGAAATGAAGCGAAAATGTGGGAAACTGAAATCCTCCGATAAAAGGAGAAGTGGGGCAAGGGTGATGGAAAGGAACTGGAAAGGAATAGAGTTAAAATTGGAGGGAGAAATCTAGGAAGATGTGAAAAGAAGCGAAAAGAAAGAGGAGGTGAAGCAGATAAAAAATACTGAGATAAAAAAAAAATATAATTTAAGTCTGCTCCTATTCCACGTTGTTCTCGGTGGCTTTCTAGAGCCGGCCATTTGAAAGTTCATTTGGTCATTTATGCATCTTTGGGAAATAATTAAAAGCATATGTTTACTCTTTTTCCAATATATTTTACAATATTCCTGACAAAACGGAATGTTCATTATTAAACTCGTTACAACAAGTTTAGGATGACATACATGCTTTGGCTTTTCGAATCTATGAAAGTGGCAAGTTTTTATATATTTTTTTGACAAAGCCACGACAACTTCTCTTTATTGTGTTCTGTTCTTAGCATTTTTTTATGACAGAAAATTAAAAGGTTAAAGAATATCAGTTCATGTTTACCCTTACCAGGTTGCTATAATAGTTACACATTACTGTTCAACCTATATTCATAGAAATTTCTACAATATAAATGTTTAAAGGCCGCTTATGAATAGCAGAGGCAAGGGAGTGTTAATGCCGTACCTATCAGGATAATGCCTTTGAGACTGATCACATACTGTATATATAGGGTGACCATTTATTTGAACAGCCAAAGGGGGACAGATGTATATAGCTCATGTACATTTGCACTCATAGTGAGTCCTCATGGCATAAATGCAGAAGTTTAATTTATAGGTATTTTCAACAACTGGCTCTGACCAAAGGTCTATTGATTACTGTGTTTTTAATCAGACATTACTACTGATATTTTGAACAAAAACTGTTATTCATTCTATTAGGTAAAATTGTAAAGATAGTCTCACAAAGAGAGAAAAAAAATCTTAATTTTTAGTGTATTAATAGAATTTTTTTTTATCTTCACTAAGTACATTGAATAACAAACTGTGATCATTTAGAAAGGCTATCAATGTCTGTTTTTATTAAAAAATCATCACTTACATTTTAAACAGAAAATTATTCTTCACTTCTTAAGGAGAATTCTACACATTACATAAAATGAGGGAAAAAAAATCTTATATCATTCCTTGGTGTATTTTTGGATTGATTTGAGTTTCTTTACGAGTGATAGGTAAGTTTCAAAATATTCATTAAATTCACTACAATTCAAGTCGAAGTTACATTTCACTATTAGTGCAGACTTGAGCGTAGATACTTGTAACTGCCTTTTTTCTGAGGTCCAGAAGTTGTTCATCAGGGAGAACACACTCTGTAGGAGCATTGGAACCAGGTAGACTAAGACAATTCAATAACCTTTGTTATGTTTCTAAAAGGAATGCTTTTATTATTAAAGTGGCAGAAAATATCTTCCAATATTCTATCCACTTCGACATCACTTACTTTCCACTGTTGCATCTTTTCATCTGTCAAGAAATTTTTCACACATGTAATTTCGTCAAAAAGTTCATTATTATCTATTTCTAAATCAGGTCTTATCTCTTGAATAAAGTTCACTGCTTCCTGAACCTGAAACCAACATATTGAATTACTCTGAAGAAGGGCCCAATAAAAATTTTTCACTTCATCAAATGGCTTAGTTCACTGATCTTAGTATTCCACCGATGTTTCATAAAAGCACTCTACTGCAGTTTTAAAATTTTCAACATTATTCCCACTCCACTCCAAATCTCGGAGCATCTTAGTGATTATAATTGGGATGAACAGTTCCCCTTTTCGTTCTGTTAGTCTAATTTTCAAGACTTTTACGATGCAAGAATCTTCCATCATAGAAACTTTTTGGGACTCTATTTTCAATGTGTACTCGTGGAAAATTGTACTCTGACCGTGTATAAAACAAAGCCCAACCTCTGAAAACGGATCGTCAAAAAACTGCTTGAGAAGCCTTGGGCATTTATCCTTGGACCAAAATTAGATCTTTAATGGTTTGAATGGCTTTAGAATCCTTTCGCCAGCTGGTCGTAAAGCAAGCCACCTTGTCTTTGTATATCCTAATAAGTTCTGGTAATTCACATCAACATTTTCGCAAATTTCTTTCAGTTGCTCCAATCGGACAGTGTAGATGTAGAAGAAGGAATATATCTTCACGGTTATAACTTCCAAATCTATAGGTAGACAGTCAGTTGCAGCTTTCATACAATTATTCAAGATTGAGCTGCACAATAAACACCAATACATTTTTTTTTACATGGAACTTGTTGCATTCTGTAAAAGACATTATTTTTGCCTCCTCTTGATGATCCGCTAAAGTTGCAGTTTGTATTATCAGTGCACAAAGCCAAAACTTTTGAGGATAAATCATTGAAACGAAGAGTTTCATTTATATAATCTGATATAATTTCACTTGTTTCTCCACCATGGTTTTTGACCTCCAAAAACCAATAAGGGACATAATTTGACATTTCCGTGATTTGAAGAGCCACAATATAAGGTAACACAATTTACATGGGAAAGATCATCCTTTAAGTGCTCTAAGGCATCGGGCAAGAAAACATTACTCAAAATTGCCTCCGTTTTTGTTCTGGCACAATCAAACATGCTTTCAAAACACTTCTTGATAAGCTTTGAAGGGCAATCCCTGGAGCAGAATGACAAATTGTGTTGAACGGAATGGTATGCCCATGTCCCTTCGGCAGCTGCCAGCTTTATTTTTCTCTTTTTCTCTAAATCCTTCCTTCTGCAGGAAGGTGGTCAGCGACTTTCTGGATGAGGCGGATGCATCCGCACGCTTATGTCTGTCGGGTTTTATGTGACGTTCTATGTCATATTTTCCACCATTTGCTATTGAAAGGGATGATGAGCACTTGATACATTTGACATCACTGTTTTTTTTAATGTAAGGAGGGTATTCTTTTTTTAAGTCTTTGTGGAAAGTAGCTTTAATTTTGGTTGACATGAATTCTCGAAATGTCCGTCGCCCATCAAGGGCTGGTTGTGTACTAACCGACATAATTGCAACAAAGATAGGGATCGGCGGTTCACTGTATCATACCATGACTCATACGTGTACTACAGATTGCAACTTAGTTCCCTTCTTCTTTATTTTGCATAAAGAAAACAGAGCATAAGCTGCATTATGCAGCTGTTGCTGCACTGTATCAGGCAGCAAAAGGAACCTCAGAAATTTGAAAAAAAAAATTAAAAAGTCATCAATTCATATAACTAAACACATATGCAGTGACAATTGGGGGACAAATGTGGGACATATGGCTGGAAGGGGGACATTGAGGCAGCCCCCAAAGAGAGTGATTTTTAGGGGAACAAGGAGTCAGAATGGGGGACTGTTGTATGGTCACCCTATGTATACACATGATCACCGCCCAAGTCCCCTTTCCACTCAACTTAGAATCCGAGATTGGTTCTCTTGGACATATGCCATCTCAGTGCCGGTATTTAAGAAAACTTTTAATCGCATTATTAAATTATTAAGAGTTTATTCCATTTTTCGTTGTTTTGATGAACAAATATATATTTTAGAGTTTTATGTTTAGATACTGTTGCTAATGATAACAATAAAACTGTTAAAAACACCGTAATATTAATAGGGAATTTTTATACATATATACTGTTCGCAGCCGTATTTCAGTAAAATACAGGCGACCGTAATTTCTACCTTACTTTGTTATTATCTTTTACGGGTTTGTGACTGTAATATCACTCCTTTACGTAATTATATCCATTTTTAAAGCGGTAAATGTGTGGCAACATTTATTCCAGGATTTTAAATAGTGCAGCAGTAATAGTAATATTAAGAATGATAATGAACCACATTTGACTCATTATCGTTTCCTACTCCAATTACGTATAAGGTTTTAATTAATTCCAGATCTAAAGTGACCGTGTAATCAAATTAAATTAAAACTGCAGCTTTATGTAAATCACTTCATTTATGACAAATTCATTATTCTTTTAGATATCCCCGTCCCTCAAAGGGACATTTAAAATGGATTAACAACCTAATTTGGAAATCCTAAAAGCGGATACATTTTAATATGAAGCGTCATTCGTTTAACGTCAGGCAAAACCCTTATTAGTATTCCAAAACTCGACTGATATGTCTCTCCTGTGACTCAAATGGTCCCGGAAAATCGAAAATATCATTCACTTAAATTGCCGCTTGTCAGCCTACCTCATCCGAGCTATTTTGCTTCAATGCCGAGAAGAAAGAATAGGTTTTATTTTCATTTATTTATTTGTTTATTTCTAAATACTCGATCTGAAATATATACAGTGCGTCTCATTCTTTACTGTATTTTATATATAACTTTGTGGCATTTGCATAGCTGTATTATTTCAAGAACCTGTAAACTAAAAGACTTGAAACATTACTGTATTTTAAATATCCTTTTGTTGCATTTTCATAGCTGTATTATTTAAAGAGCTTGTTAACCAAATGACTTGAAGAAACAAATCCTTTTTATTCTAGCGAATAAACATCTATCTTGCAAGTTTATATACTATACAAAGAAAACCTACGTGCCAAAGAATTATCGAAACATCTGACTACATAGATAGTCTTAAAGCCTTTAATTATAAGCCCCCCCTCTTGACCACATAATGTATCATGGATATTACGATTACTTGAGAACCCGCCCATAAGAAAGTTTTAAATTTTGAATGGAGGAATCAAAACACTGCAGATTAAGATATGAAGGTGATATGAGGATACTCAGGTGCCACGTCATGTAAATCTTTTTTGCATTACACCAGCAGTCCATTTAGTTAAACAAAACACGTTCCCTGGAAATTCAAGTTTTTGGTTATAATTTTACGGTGGCTGATCAGTGATCAACCTGAAAAGAAACCTCCATTTAAACTAGGAAGTTTAAACATTTTAAGGCCATAATATATTATTAATCTTAGGTATTGTAATATCCAATTTATTGGTATATAATGTAATGCCAAAAAAATGCCCGAAGTTGTATAAATTCTAAAGACAATAGTGACGGAAATTTAATTTTTCCACCAACTGTCTTCCAATAATCTTTGAAAAAAAAAAAAAAAATCTTTCTTATACTATGATACTTTGTTTCAACATGTGATATAAAACCTAAATAAAAAGAAATAACAGACTTTATTTCAGTTGGGATACTGAGAGTATCATTGCTATATTTAAGTACGTTACGTGATCACTGCCCGGAAGTATTTAATCTCTCTCTCTCTCTCTCTCTCTCTCTCTCTCTCTCTCTCTCTCTCTCTCTCTCTCTCTCTCTCTCTCTCTCTCTCTCTCTCTCCGTGATGATATCCTTCTTGGCTTACCCTCTTAAGGGAGTATCATCCTAATGATAGAGCCATCAAATATATAGTGGCTTAATATGAAATTTATATATTCGCGTTTACTTGTGAGATGGTCTATTTTACATGCTATTATAGGATATCATATTAAATATGCTTCTCTTATGAGTTCATAACGGATGTAATCATATAGTTTATTGGTTTTATATTTTCTCAAACTAGAATGAAAACCTTGTTTTAATTTTTATTTAGTCTATAAAGAAATTCTCTGACAAACTGGATTTTTGACCGAATGTTGGAATTGTTAAAAGTGACTCCCTGTCTAACTCAAATCTCAATCGAAATTTTCTCACTATCTATAGTTTTAGGATTGGTGTACTTCCTTTTTAGATATATAAAACTGTTCTAACATTAGATTCACCTATTACTTGTCCTTGAAGGGCTTTCATTACTGTTGATATATATATATATATATATATATATATATATATATATATATATAATATATATATATATATATATATATATATATACATATATATATATATATATATATATATATATATATATATATATATGTGTGTGTGTATATATATATATATATATATATATATATATATATATATATATATATATATATATATATATATATATACATATATATATATGTATATGTGTGTATATATATATATATATATATATATATATATATATATATATATATATATATATATATATATATATATATATATACATATATATATATGTATATGTGTATATATATATATATATATGTATATATATATATATATATATATATATATATATTATATATACATACATATATATAATATAGATATATATATATATATATATATATATATATATATATATATACATATATATATATATATATATATATATATATATATATATATATATATATATATATATATATATAGATGGATAGATAGACAAATAGATAAATAGATAGTTCTGTGTGTCCACATATATAAATTTATGACAGTTTATCACAACTTATACGGAGATTAAGTTACTCATAAAAGTGGTGATATCTGTTAATGACTCAAGTGTATTTTAGTATGTTATAGTGCTCTGCAAAGGTGCACCAACTTTTTTCATTAAATTTAGCTCTAAAAAGAGTTACTGGATAACCCAACGTTATGTTCATCTGTTACTTTTATTAGTGAAAGAATGGGTATATTTTACAATGGCAGATTTATAATTAGCTGCATGTTAAATTTATGAAGACAATATGTAAAACCGGATGCTCAAAAAAAATTTTAATATTGGTTATATGAAACTTTTTTTTTCAAATCATTCGGTCACCTAAGAGAAATTAGTATTGAAAGTTTATTGCATTGGTTGAGATATAACTCTTAAATGGTAAACTAATTAACATGATTAAATTATAGCTTCACTTCATTAGTATTTATCAAAATGTTGAAGTCTTCAGGCTTTAAAAATTAAATCTGATTTTTTCTTAAGAATGTCTCAAAGGTGACGTCAGTATGTGGGTTGTCGTATCTTGCTGGTCATGGCAACGTCCCCCCCCCCCACGCGTAAAATTATTATTATTATTATTATTATTATTATTATTATTATTATTATTATTATTATTATTATTATTATCATTTAAAGTATTGTTCATTAATAAAACACTATATTTGTGTGGGAGAGATCAACGCCAAAATGTAACTGAGATAATATCTCGGGAAATTTTTTTTTTTTCAGAAATCACCTGAATGGTTGATTAAAGTAATTCATACCAAAGGGGTCTCATACAAAATATCAAATGCATCCGGCGTCAGTAAAGAATATAATCATCAAACGTTAACTTTCATAGATTCGTTACCAATAATTCTAGTCAATAGCTTCGAGATTTAATTTTGTGACAGGCATTGTGTAAATAGTTAGAATTAGCTTTGCTGCAAGACTTTTGTAACTGGGCCGAATCTTATTTATTTCTAGTGACATGCTTTTTGCAAAGTGTTACTAATTTTTGTTATATGCCTTATACAATGGCATAGTAAGTATCTATTCAAGAAAACCCATTTTGGAAACCTTATAGTATAAGCAATCAGAGAAACATTATTTTGATTTTTTCTGAGCACATATGGCCGCCATCTTGGATTTTACAAACTAGCTGCCGTGAGCAATGTTGGTTTTTTTTTTTTTTTTTTTTTTTTAATCAATGTCTATTCTTCTAAATAAACTAGTGCTTCTATTTTGACATCTGAACTATAATTTTCACAGCCAAGTATTGCATTGTTCATAGTTGGAGACGTTTTTATACATTTCTTACAGCATTTCCTCTAAATACCTTCTGATTTCTTTAAAAAAATGATCATTTGGCCATGCTGAGCACCAACCACAAGGACATGATTATCTAGAAGTCTGTTTATTGTAATAGGTCTGTATTGCGTATGTTGATTGATTGATTGAAAGTTTTCTGGTATCCTGAAATTTAAGGTTATTGACGCCGATACCATTTATTATATATAAAAAATAAAAGAGAATTCAATTGAAACTATAAAAGTTAAGATGTCATTATAATAGTTGAATAGTTTTCAGAAGACCTGCTTCTGAAATAGATCTAAAAGTGCCACTCGCATAGTAGGACACATCATGTCCAAGAATCTTGGAAAGGATGAACCTGCCATCCTCACCTCGACCCTCAAACAGATATCTATTTCTTAAGTTATTATGATTAGGGCATTCAGTCAACAAAAGCTTCACTATTAAAGGCACTAAACATTCCTCGCAATACGGTTGGTGTTGGCCCTTCACCAGAAACTCGTGTGTCAACCGTATGTGACCGATACGGCGACGACAAAGAGTTGTCTCCTATTTTCGGGGTATCATGTTATACCTCTAAGGTGATATGATATTTGTTACTTCCCTTAATTTATTGCCATCTAGACTACCCCAGTGCTGTTGCCATTTATTACAAACCATTTTCTTGATGTAAGGTATTAAATCATTACAGGGAATGGGATACCTCCTTGGTAGCAACTCAGATGCCGCATTCTTCGCCAGTAAATCTGCCTTCTCATTCTTTACTGTTCACGACATGTAAGTTGGTCGTGTTTGTATTATAATGTTTTTTTTTTTTTTCTAATTATGAGGGACAAGCCACAAGCCGCTGAAGAAGCTACTCATCCAGTTCAGGAGTCTATCAACTGGAAGCTGTGCAAGGTGTGCCAGTCTGATGCTAAAAAGGAAGAGTTAGTGCAACATACCTGGGAAAGATTCCTACCAGTATGTGCTGGATATAGTAGAAGAGAGGGTCACTGAGTATATCTTCACGTCCAATGACCACTGCAAAGCTTTACAAAGAACACGCACTGTACAAATCAGGCAATCTAACCATCATACATATGCATTTTCTACTGACTGCACCAATGCCAAGAAAACGTGGACAGAAGAGAAAGAACTGATATGGACAAATCAGGCTTATCTTCAGGATGCCAGAAAACTTTAAATCAATCAATCAATCAGGCGCATCTACATCTGGTTCTTTGACACCATTCATGAGGTCCTGTATATGACTGCAGCACAAGAAATAATGTTTCTTCTGTTAGAAAAGTTATGATGAGCAATTCTATCAGGTAAGAACAGCCAGCGCCGTGAAATCTCATAATGAAGCTGTTCAAAGATCCAATAATTACATACTGAAAACATGCATTGCACTAGGGGTTTTGCTTGGAACTGGTATTTAGTACCACAAAACCTGATTGTATGGACAGCGAGAAGCCAGCACAACTAGAAGCAGAACAAGCCCCAAAGAATCTTTGTTATAATAAGCAAATCTGCATAAGCTGATTACCCTCGATGACGTCCAAACAGAACCAGGCATAACAAACTAGGGAAGATAACAAAGCCAAAGGAAGCTTGGAAAATTGCGTACTTACATACATTAGGGAGAGGCTGAAAGAAAAGATCCTCAAAGCCTATCTACACTTGAGGTATTATTTTTAAAGGATTCAGACGAAGCCAGCTTCTCTTTTGTATTCCCTAGAGGTATGTGATGAAACCATGGCTCATTCTGCGATGGAAAGTCAAGATGTTAAACAGGAAATCATGCAGACAATCTACAGAGAAACACAGGTGATAAGGAAAGCTGTCCCTGCTTTACCAAGATAGACAAGGAAGGATACAAGAACTTTAGAGGTCCCCAGTGACATCCATAAGGATCGGACAGAACTGTATAGCACTATCTGCTGGATAATGATAAGATCTGTGAACAATGTGGAATATCAAGGGAGAACCAAAGCGTTTGACAGGACAGCACTCATAGTGAGCCAGAACAGCTCAACTTCAAAACAAAACGAGAACCAGCAACATTCAAGCTACCCTATGCATGGGAAAATCTACCAGCCCTTGGT
>NC_090730.1:38052863-38065363 GCF_036898095.1 Palaemon carinicauda
CAAGGAATTGGTGGGCGGAACGCTGGGACGAGGATTGAAACTTGTAGACGAGAATGACCATGAATGGGAGGTAAATCAGTTGTTGTTTGCGGATGATACTGTACTGGTTGCGGACGCTGAAGAGAAGCTTGGCTGATTAGGGACAGAATTTGGAAGGGTGTGTGAAAGGAGGAAGTTGAGAGTTAATGTGGGTAAGAGTAAGGTTATGAGGTGTACGAGAAGGGAAGATGGTGCAAGGTTGAATGTCATGTTGAAAGGAGAGTTACTTGAGGAGGTGGATCAGTTTAAGTACTTTGGTGTGTTGTTGCAGCAAATGGTGGAATGGAAGCAGATGTACGTCAAAGAGTGAATGAAGGATGCAAAGTGTTGGGGGCAGTTAAGCGAGTAGTAAACAATAGAGGGTTGGGCATGAATGTAAAGAGAATTCTGCATGAGAAAGTGATTGTACCAACTGTGATGTATGGATCGGAGTTGTGGACAATGAAAATGACGAAGAGACAGAAATTGAATGTGTTTGAGATGAAGTCTCTAAGGAGTATGGCTGGTGTATCTCGAGTAGATAGGGTTAGGAACGAAGTAGTGAGGGTGAGAACGGGTATAAGAAATGAGTTAGCAGCTAGAGTGGATATGAATGTGTTTAGGTGGTTTGGCCATGTAGAGAGAATGGAAAATGGATGTCTGCCAAAGAAGGTGATGAATGCAAGAGTTGATGGAGAAGCACAAGAGGAAGGCCAAGGTTTGGGTGGATGGATGGAGTGAAGGAAGCTCTGGGTGATAGGAGGATAGAAGTGAGAGAGGCAAGAAAGCGTGCTAGAAATAGGAATGAATGGCGAGCGATTGTGACACAGTTCTGGTAGGCCCTTTTGCTCCCTCCAGTGCCTTGGTTGACCGCGGAGGTAGCACCGGTTGGGGATTTAGCGTTATGAAGCTTCATCTGTGGTGGATAACGGGGGAGGGTGGGCTGTGGCACCCTAGCAGTACCAGCAAATTCGGAGGAGTCCGTTGTCAGGCTGGGAGGAACGTAGAGAGGAGAGGTCTCCTTTTTTGTTTCAATTGTTTGATGTCGGCTCCCACCAAATTTGGGGGAAATGCCTTGGTGTATGTATATATTATTATTATTATTATTATTATTATTATTATTATTATTATTATTCCTTTCCCTGCAAATGAGTATTAGCATCATCTGAGGAGTGAGTTTAAAAATATGGTGTTGGGTTAATCACTACATCTCCAAAGACTTCCTGAAAAAATGGACAACTGAAACCTTCTGGCGTCATATATCTTAAAGAGATAAGGCATTCTGGAAAAAAAACAGAAAAAGAAAAAAAAAACATGCCTATCGTTCTGACACAGACAGGAAGAGAAGAGAAGAGTAAATCTCGCACTGAGATAGGCCAAAGTACCAAAGTAGCGGAAAATTTGGACATTTGCAACGAATTTTGATGAGGTATCATATCAATTTCAATAATAAAAAAATAATGTCGAAACATGGAGATTCACACTACGTTATTCTCTCTCTCTCTCGTCTCTCTCTCTCTCCTCTCTCTCTCTCTCTCTCTCTCTCTCTCTCTCTCTCTCTCTCTCTCTATATATATATATATATTATAAATATATATATATATAGTATATATATATATGTATATATATATATATATATATATATATATATATATATATATATATATTATATATATATATATATATATATATATACATATATATATTATATATATATATATATATATAGAGAGAGAGAGAGAGAGAGGAGGAGAGAGAGAGAGAGAGAGAGAGAGAGAGAGAGAGAGAGAGAGAGAGAGAGAGAGAGAGAGAGGGAAGAGAGAGAGAGAGAGAGAGAGAGAGAGAGAGGAGAGAGAGAGAGAGAGAGAGAGAGAGAGAGAGAGTTATCAAAAGTACTACAGCATACTAATAAAATATTTAATCAATAGTTTCTTTATTAATGACAAAACTTACAAATGAACATAGGATTTCCTGCAGACCCGATGAAAAGATGAATAAACAAACTGATGAATAAACGAATGAAGCGAGTGAATAACTGTATGAAAAGAAGATATATTAAAAAATAAATCGTTTTAATCTGCCTGGAATTGCATGCAGCTAACGGCCGCACTAATCAGAGACTCCAGCAAATGAATATTGTATTTTTATTTTCGGTATCTGATTTCCTGAACGTCCATTGCCAATGCATGCGAATGATTATCACCCTTATTAATAAGTCCCGCGAGTCTTTGCTCAGGGATTCATGACTCGTCTCTTTGTGGGTGATTATTCATTCTATTAATAAAGGATTCCTCCGCTGAGGCACTATTCAGCCTACATGTCAGTCATTAGTCTTGGAAAAGCATAATCTATTTTTCATTATCAATTCAGGTAGGAAATAATATTGAAATAATAATTCACTTATTCATGTTTCATTCTTCTCTTGTTTGATTCATTCAGTTCTCCAATGATAACCCGACTCCCGGGAGATTCATCTCTATATTCGATTTTTCTCATCCTCTGTTCGGTGTATAAATCATTCTCGCCTTTAATTCATCTCCTGATCCCATATATAATCGTTTGATTTTATGACTTATTTTATCCCAATTATTTTACACTTTAGAATAACATTCATCGCATTTCATGCTTGTCATTCCCGTGTGATTCGACTTATCAGTATCTAACTCACTGTATTCAATTCTGTTTCGTCCTATACAAGTTCTATTCATCCGCTTCAACTATGATTTGACCTATAGGTGTTTAATTCATACTCTTTAAGCGTGATTTACCCTATGCATGTTTAATTTCTTCTCTTCGGTGATATTATTTCTATATGACGTGTTCAGGTAATCCTCTTGGTTGCATTTCTTCATTAACGTGAATGATTAATTTTCTGTAGGTGGGATTTCTTCTATATGTGTTTGATTTAACAACTTAACCGTGTTTTGTCATATATGTGGTCGATTCATCCTCTTCTAATGTGAATCATCATACACAGTGTGCGTTTGACTTATCCTTTTCAAGTAAGATTCGTTCTATACTTGCTCGATTCATCTTCTGCAAGTGTGGTTCATCCTGCAAATGATCGATTCCTCCTCTTCAATCGTGATTCTACTTACACATGTTCTATTCATCCATTTCAAGCAGGATTTGTTCTATAAGTGTATGATTCATCCTCTTCAAGCATGCTTAATCTATATGTATTCGCATCCGACTCTTCAAGTGTGAATTGTTATTTGTGCATGATTCATTCATTTTGAATGATTCTTCCAACCCTTGTATGATTCATCCTCTTCCTATGATTGGCCTCATCCTCTTCATGTTATTCGTTCTCTCGTCAACCAAGTCCTTTTTATATGTCATTCCTCCCCTCAGCATACGACTTACCATATTCAATCGTGATTTGTCCTTTACATTTACTATTAATTCTATATAAGTGTCATTCATTCTATCTGTGTTTAGTGCATACACTTCATGTCCAAATATCAATAACCGTTTATGAATACATACTTTATGTCATTCCTCTTTCATGTACATCATTCAAGTATTTAATGTCATTTCTACTATCCACTTATGACATATATATATATATATATATATATATATATATTATATATATATATATATATATATATATATATATTATATATATATATATAACGTCTCATTCCTCCTATCCACGCAAGATCCATACAACTCAGGTATCATTCCATCTATCTGTGTATGATATATTCACCTCACATGTCATTCCTCCTATCCCCATATGATTCATACATATCACGTGTCATTCCTCCAATCCAGGTATGATTCATCCTTTTCATGGGCTATTCTTCCCGCGGTAGGTAATTTGCACCTCAAAAGGTGTCCCCTGAATATCCTATATACGAAAGCGGCGGACGAGTGGCTCTTCGGTTTCCAACAAATTTCGCGGTCTATTTTGAAGATGAAAACTCATCCAAAATCCCCCCAAACTGAAAATATTCGAGATCCGGGAGCTCAAGCGAGGCTTTAAATAATGTCTCTTTTCTTGGCTCTGTCTTGCTATACAGGGTCATTTCTTTCCCTCACTTTCTTATATGTGTGGCCCTCCCTTTCTCTGACCATGTACTTATAGTTACTTACTTTTGTTTGGCTTTTTTATTCTCTGTTACAGTAACTGTTGATTTGTATGAGTTGTAGTTTCTAGATCCCATTAGTCCTAACCCATTATTGTCTGCCTGTCTTTCTTTGTTTATATTTCTTCTTTTGTCAAAATCACTCTGATTTCTAATCACCCTCGACTTCTCTATCTCTCTATGACAGTTTGTATCCCTAACCATGTGTTTTTCCTTCTTGTCTCGGTTTGTCAGTTTCTGTTCAATCTTAATCCAACGCCCCCCCCCTCTCTCTCTCTCTCTCTCTCTCTCTCTCTCTCTCTCTCTCTCTCTCTCTCTCTCTCTCTCTCTCTCAACATGCGTCACGAAGCGATCAGCAATATTGATATCGGAAAAGGGAGTAACGCTAAAATAATCTGGCTATCAGAAGCACCAGCCTTCTTTCTTTCCATATATTCATCAGTTCCAGTCGACCACAATCGACGACGTAGGGCTGACATAGGGGCCTATTTCCAGGGAGATGGGAATAGGGACAAAGGTTTTGCCACACGAAATTTATGCGTGATATCGAATTTGTGTCATTGATTCCCGGGAGACACTTGGCCCACTTCAATGGTATTCAACATCGCTCTCTTTTGGTGCGTTCTTTATTTTGGATTGTAGAAACCCTTATTATTAAGGACCCTTCGCTGAGTCAGCTGATCTCTCAGTTCAATTTCCATTTTTTTTTTTGAGTTGTAGAGATTATTACACTATTTTTACTGCGTCAGGATTTTTCGTCTGATTTATTCATAATCGTGGATATTGGTGTTTGAATATCTCTTCAATACGCTGCTTTACTTTCAATATGTAGGTTTTTCATTAAATACTTCTACTCCTTACATTTTATTGCTTCCGTCTTTGGTTACTTATTCTTTCATATAAATAAAGGGGCTTACTCTATTTTCTTTTTTTATTGTTAATATATATTATTACACATATTCCACATCAATTAGTTTCCTCTGACAAACTCCAAGTATTAAAGAAAACTATATATGGTCATTTTTATCAGTCCCAGACTTTTGTAATGGGTTGAAAAACAAGATGTCATATTTAATTTCTCGATATCAATCTTGTGATTTTCATAATTAATTTTTGAGCAGAGGTGAGAAGCTTACTCTCTTCTGAGTGCTCAATGCATGAGCAAATATTATAAAACATGGAGAGAGAGAGAGAGAGAGAGAGAGAGAGAGAGAGAGAGAGAGAGAGAGAGAGAGAGAGAGAGAGAGAGAGAGAGAGAGATTGCATTTCATCCCCTATTCGATCATTTTTTTTTCCTGCTAGATAAAGCTCTAAATTTACGTACCGAACGCAAAAGACCTTTTAAAATCAATTGGACGAAAAGACGAACAAATAGAACAATGTGTCATCGTATTTTGTATTTCAATAAGAACTGCTTCTGCCGGGAAACTATTTTGGTAGAATTCTGTATATTTTGTATGGGAGGTGATTCTTACCTAACATCAGAATTAAAAGATAATTCAAATATATCGACAGTAAAGTGGAGAAATAAAAGAAATTAGTCACCTTAGGTTATAAATAAATGAATCAAATGGTAAAAAGTGATTATAAATCTAGTGTGGATATGGTCATTCCACGAAGAAAACGAAAAACATAGAATAAGAAATATGAAAGTTCCATTTTACTTTATCTAGTCATGGCAACGTTATCTTTCTTATCAAGGAAATAAATGAGAAGTTGTGAAATGGGATTAATCATTGAGGCATAAAACAAATTAAAGGTGCTTTCTCACTTTTTGGAGTTTGACTGAGAGAGAATCATTGATAGTTCTATCTATGCAGCTATCGTTCTATTCATTTGATGCTAAGGGAATTGTTCAATATTTCATCAGTTATCAATAGTTCGATCTTAGCATTGATATGCTACTTCTAGAAGGAATTATTTATAAAGAAATGTATAAACATAAATACGTATAGTGAAAGGGTTTGAGCATCACCAGAATCACCAAGGCTGTACTAGTCAGGGCCACCAATAATAAGTTGGTTTGCTCTGAGCGATCAGACATAAGTTTTCCCCCATTATTACCAATCCGCAGTGGTCAGCGTGGTTATGAAGACTGGCCGAACCCCAAGAGATGCAGTGACTAGAAACGGCTGCATTTGTTGTTGTTTTCGATATATATATATATATATATATATATATATATATATATATATATATATATATATATATATATATATATATATATATATATACACACACATATATATATAATATATATATATATAAATATATATATATATATATATATATATATATATATATATATATATTTATATATATAATTTATACAGCTGTATATATATATATATATATATATATATATATATATATATATATATATATATATATATATATATTTATATATATAATTTATACAGCTGTATATATATATATATATATATATATATATATATATATATATATATATATATATATAGACTCTCTGTAATTGTAATATATATATATTTATATATATATATATATATATATATATATATATATATATATATATATATATATATATATATATATATATATATATATATATATGTATGTATATGTGTGTGTGCGCGTGTGTGTGTGTATACCGAAAATAGGGGTATCAATTAACTGTTAAGAGTTTTGAATCAAGGTTTGAGTGTGTGCATAAAACAGTAGATTCTCCTTAGGCTGTAACTACTCCATTTAGCTTTATTAGTTACATGTTTTTATTCATGAAAATCTTGCATATTTTTGCTTAAAACTTCCAAAAAATTCATTTCAGACATACATAGTATTTATAAAACGTGTAACGCAAGAGCTTTGACAGTTAATCGATTCCTTGCTATCCTTTTATCGCTATTATAATAGGTATTAAAATACCTCCTTTTAAAGGCTTCTAGCTCGCTATAAATATATGTTGCTCACACAGGGTAGGGTGGGGAGGATAAAGGTTCGAGAGTTTTAATGGATTTTATTTCCATGGATGGGGTACTGGCAGAGAAAGGATTAAAACAATAATTGATTATAACACAGAGAGGAAGAGAAAACCAGTTAGCGGTTATTGCAGTAAGAATTCCTACCTTTTCCAAAGTAAAATAATTTTCTTTCATATCTCTTCCGCCTAACGTTCCCTTCTTATGAAGTCCCTGCCACCCCCCCCCCCACCCCCATCTATCTCTCTCTCTCTCTCTCTCTCTCTCTCTCTCTCTCTCTCTCTCTCTCTCTCTGATGTTTCTGTATGACGGTGAGTGAGTACACTTGTGTGACCCGATAAATAACCTGATTTAACACGGATAACAAAAGGCTATCAAGTGCAATATAGCTACAAGTTTTCGTGAATAGTCGGTGATTAGTTTGAGGTCAGAAAAGTGGGATGAAACGTTGGCATAGGATAGTTATCTTGTTAATTACTATAAATCTGATGAAGATGGCGTTCTATAATACAGGCAAAGCTTGGAGGGACATTGGTGCAATCAACAAAAGTGAATTCCATGAGTTGGTGAAACAGGAACTCGACCATCTGGTAACAGATGTCGCTAGTAACTCCAACCAGTGTGACGTAAAAATATTTGTAGACATATTGAAACTATATGATCCAACAAACTAGAGCAAATCTACGGAAAACATCGGCAAAATGGTAGAAGAAATTCCGAAGAAGATCCAGGGGATAAAGAGACTTGTAAAGAAAGAAAACATCAACCAACACATTCCATCTAAGAACAATAAGAAGTCCAGTATGGTGATTGTGCTGATTGGTGCATTGGGAAAAAAGAATGACCAAATGGTGCAATACATGTAAGATATGATATTCCATTGTTAATCCACAACAGCTTATCAGGAATTGCGATGGTTGCCATGTAGCAACACATCCTACCTGCGCTGAAGTGCAACAAAAAATAAAAAATAAAGACACAAAGGTATTCTGCTCAGCATGCTTAGTCTGGATAGAAAATATAATTAAGTCAAGACTGAATCTACATATAGTTAAAGATAAAGAAGAGGAAGAAGAAGAAGAAGAAGAAGAAGAAGAAGAAGAAGAAGAGGAAGAAAAAAATTAACAGGATATGTGTAAGGATGCAGAGGAAATCATTGATACAACTTATGATGCCATCCAACAACATACTTATGAAGAAATAATTAAAAGATGGAACAAATAATAGACCCAAGAGACTCTACCAAGACCTATATACTTTTAGGGAAGAGCAAGAACAAAAAAGAGAGATATAGTCTGCAATTCACTGAAAAGAGGGAATTGCAGATTTGGCGAAATATGATACTACAAGCATCCAAAAACATGCTATAATTTTGAAATATATGGTAAATGTGCATAGTTAGACAGATATGGAGACGAATGCAGAGATCTCCATCCAAAAACATGCAAAAACCTGAAAGAAGGAAAAAGATACAAATTCAACAAAAATTGTCGATATATACATCCTGGAGCGATGAATAAGAGTCAGAAAACTCAGCAAACAGAAAAGAAAAATGAAAGCAAAAAATTAAAGCAAAAATTAAAGAAAAAAAGAAACAAAAAACAAGGCGAGTATAAACCGCGCTATGCACACAAGGCCACAAGATATGATGCTTTTCAACCCAAATATGCACAATTAGAGCTCAACTACAAAGAATGCATCTATAATGCCAGGGGTTGGTGCAGATATGGGGATAATTGCAGGTATACACATAAAAATAAATGTGAAGGCGAGAAAGCAAATATAATAGAAATGTTGGATTTTTCAATGGCAGAATTCCTGGAAATAGAGAAAAGAACATCATATCAGAACAAGAAGGAAGCATGGGAGAATCTATATTATCACCAATATTAAGTAATGGGGATGAAACACAAACTATAATAGTGATGAATGTACAGGGTTTAGTCACGAGCAACTCTAAAAGCAAAAGAGAGTTCTTAGAAGAACTAACCCAAATTGAAAAAAAAAGATATATTAAATATAAGTGAAACATGGTATCCCCAAGAGACTGGCCGTGATGACCAGATGAAGGGTTTCCAAACATATAGATCAGACAGAAAAAATTGGAATCAAGGGGGAACCGCAATATATGGAAGAGACATAAATCAAGGAAAAGTCTGTGAAAAATATAGCACGACAGAATGTGAATTGATTGTGGTAGAATTTGAATATGAAAAATCTGGTGAATATTGTAGTTTAAAGACCCCCAAATACTAAGGAGTTTGAAATAGTAATAGAAAAAATAGATGATATATGTAGAAACCATAAAGACTGGAATATACTCCTATCCGGAGATTTTAACTTTCCTTTCGTGGATTGGAAAGAAAGGATAGAAGAAAGTGGTTGTATATATACATATAAAAAAGAGAGTAATAGTAGCGCAGAAGATAGGAGGCAATTTGAAAAGCTTCAAAATATGCTTCTAGAAAATATAATGCAACAAATAAACCACATTCCAACAAGAAAGGATAATGTCCTAGATTTAGTATTTGTGTATGAGGTGAATTATGTTAAAGAAATAATAGTGTATAACATGGGAATTTAGGACCACAATGTCATAGAATTAATAGTCCATTCCAAGGCAAGTGATCACAGAGATGATCAAAGCACAAAACGGTGGGAAGGATATGGAAAATATAATTTCTATAGTAAGAATATAAAATGGTCAAAAATAAATGAAGAATTGAACAAAGAATGGAAAAATTTATTCGTAAGTCATAATATACAGGTAAATACGGATACACTCTACAGAATACTGGAGAAAATTGTTGAAAACAATGTACCGGAAAAAAAACAATAAACATCAGACATGCATACCAAGAGACAGAACGATTTCATTTCGGAATATTAGAAAGTGGAAGAAAAATCTTGCAAAAGAAAAAGATATATGGAAAATTATGTAAATAAAATATAAAGTAGAAAATGCAGAACAAAAGATTATACAATCAAAAGAAAATGAAAAAAGGGACTTAGAAGAAAGGTCACTTCAAAATATAAAAAAAAAAAGTACTTTACTATGCAAAAAAGATGAATAAAAGGAGATTAGAAATAGGCCCTCTAAGAATTGAAGGACAGTTAACGAATAAAAAAAAAAGGAAATATGAAACACATTAGCAGAAAAATATAAAAGCCAGTTCAGGCGAAGGATTGTGAATGAGAATAATGAAACAGAAATGAGAGAAGAAAATATTGAATATCTAACGGATATAGATATTAATGAAGCAGATATTGTGCAAGCTATAGGCGAAGTTAAAAATAGATCGGCGGCCAGACCAGATGGAGTTCCAGGGGTTTGTTAAAAAAAAATTCACACACTATCGCGAAGCAGCTTGTAATACTGCTAAGACAAAGTGTAGATATGAACGATATATATGTTAAACATAAATTAGCTTATATAACCCATATTCTAAAAAAGTGGATCAAAACTAGTGGCAAGCAATTATAAACCTGTTAGTCTGATATCATATTATGAAATTGTATGAAAGAGTAATAAAAAAAGAAAATAATGAATCATTTGGTAAGAAATAATTTCTTTAATATAGGTCAACACGGTTTTGTGCACGGAAAAAAACCTACATAAACATAACTGATAGCACACTATGAAAACATATACAAAAACATGATAAATGAAAAAGACAGATGTGATCTATCTAAACTTTGCAAAAGCCTTTGAGAAGGTAAACCATAATATATTAGAGAAAAAAATTAGAAAGCATAATATTTGGGAAAGATAGGAAAATGGGTAAAATAATTTCTGCAAAACAGAAAACAGATAGTGGTTGCAGATGACAAGAAATCAGATAAAGATCAGGTAATATCTGGCGTGCCACAAGGTACGGTATTAGCTGCACTGCTGTTTGATATTATGATCTCAGACATAGACTGTGATGTTAAACACACTATAGTGAGAATCTTTGCCGATGACACAAGAATAAATAGAGAAATTACTTGTGAACAAAATATATGAATTGGCTGAGAAAAATAAAACGGTATTTAACTCCGTTAAATTCAAATTGATAATTATGGAAAGAGAGAAGGAATGGCATGTGCATACATGGGACCTAATAACGAGATAATCACAAACAAGAAAGCAATTAAAGACCTTGGTGTAATGTTAAACAGGAATTTGTTATACAACGACCAAATAGCAACACGGTTGGCTAAATGTAAAGCAAAAATGGGAATGATATTCAGACACTTTAAACCAAGAAAAAGCTGAACACATGATAATGCTTTACAAAACTTATGTACGTAGTACACTCGAGTACTGCAATATGATTTGGTACCCACACTACCAAAAGGATATTACACAAATAGAGAGTATACAAAGGTCCTATACTGCTAAAAAAGAAGTTAAGGACCTTGACTACTGGAAAAGACTGCAATTATTAAAACTATACAGTCTAAAAAGGAGAGGAGAACGCTACATGATAATACAAGCATGGAAGCAAATCGAAGGAATTACTGAAAACATCATGGAGCTAAAAATATCAGAAAGAGCAAACCGAGGTAGATTAACAGTTCCCAAAACTATACCAGGAAAACTAAAGAATGCGCACCAACATTGATAATGCAGCGACTACTTAATGTAGGCAATAAGGTGAGTCTCTCTCTCACTCTCTCTCTCTCTCTCTCTCTCTCTCTCTCTCTCTCTCTCTCTCTCTCTCTCTCTCTCTCTGATCATTATCCTAACATTTTTGTAATGGCAGGGCAAACTCAAAACTATCAGCTAGGGATGTTTTTTTTTTTTTTTATCATACCAATTTAAACTTATGCAACAAAATCTTGGAACTTTTTTATAGTCTTAGAAAATAAGCTATTTACAACTTAAATACCTAAGTAAAGAATAATTATGGGAATAAAACTAACAGAAAGAAAAATAAATGGAGGTGGGCAGGACATTTAATGCGAGTAACAGATAATAGATGAGCATTAAAAAATAACAGAATGATATCCCAAGAGACTGCAAAAGAAGCAAAGGGAAAAAAGAAAAGATGATGGATTAAGAAACTAACATAATTTGTGGGTATAAACTGGCATAAAAAGGCCATAAACAAAGGCGTGTTAAAGGACCTGTTATTTATTATTGTATATTGTATAGCATTGTATAGACACCATCTGCCACTTTTATCACTACATCTTTATTGTGGATATTTCAATTTTTATCCTATAAAGCAACCATCCGTTGACACGTCCTATTCCAAGTTTTCTTTTGATTAATTTGATGGTTCTTCTTTTCTTTATATATATATATGCATATATATATATATATATATATATATATATATATATATATATATATATATATATGTATATATATATATATATATATATATATATATATATATATATATATATATGTGTGTGTGTGTGTGTGTGTGTGTGTGCATAT
>NC_090730.1:38080363-38083207 GCF_036898095.1 Palaemon carinicauda
ATGATATTACCGCCTACCTAGTAAGGTTTGGAAAGGTAGCTGTTTCTCTCAACTGGGGAGCAGAACTCTTGGTCAGTTCAGTTGGCATCACTTTTAAGAGGTAAGGCATTAGATATCTACACGTGTGGAGGATTAATTTTATTTTAATTTATTTTTTTTGTTTGCCAAATCGAGAGAGAGAGAGAGAGAGAGAGAGAGCGAGAGAGAGAGAGAGAGAGAGAGAGAGAGAGACGAGAGTGTGAGTGTGTTTATTTAAGTTTTGTCAGAGAGAGAGAGAGAGAGAGAGAGAGAGAGAGAGAGAGAGAGAGAGAGAGAGAGAGAGTGTTTACAGTATTGGCTTTAGTTTTGTCACAGAGAGAGAGAGAGAGAGAGAGGAGAGAGAGAGAGAGAGAGAGAGAGAGAGAGAGAGAGAGAGAGTTGTTTTAGTATTGTTAAATAGACATTTTATTTGCTTTAGCTTTGTCATTAGAGAGAGAGAGAGAGAGAGAGAGAGAGAGAGAGAGAGAGTGAGTGAGTGTGGGTGTTTATTTACTTAAGTTTTGTCAAACCGCAAGAGAAAGTGTTTATTTGCTTTAGTTTTGTCAGAGAGAGAGAGAGAGAATTTCATGTGCTTTAATTTTGTTAGATCGCGCGTGCGCGAGAGAATGTGTGTGTGCGTTTGTGTGTGCATGTTTTGTGTGTCCGCGGTGCGCGCTGAAGAAAAAGGGTAATTAGCGAATGATTGTTTGAAGTTGGAAAGATTGTTGGTATAATTGAGGTTGTTTGTTTACCTTTTTAGCTAGGATAGGGTGGTGATGAATGTCTTGGGCGAAAGCATTGGATCTCGAAACGATAGAAGGAGTTGGTTCTGCATTTTTTTGTTCTTCGGAAGCCGGCTGTTTAGTGTTTTTATGTTCTGAGTAAGTACTGTTTTTATTCATTTTTGTTAGGCGCGTTCGTGAATGATAGAAAGTTTATTGTTTATCTTTGATTATAGTGCGATAGTTGTTAGTTAGGAGTGTTCATAAGTGTTTTTTTATTTTTTTTGGCAGGCCGCGATTCCTCCTTTGGAGAGTTATTTTTGAATGCCGATCTTTAGTTGACGACCTGGCCTGTATTAGATTGTTTAAGACTGCTCAGATTGATTTATTTGTTGACGACCCGGACCGAATTTACTTCTGATTGCTGTTGATGATGATGATACCGATGAGGATGATGATGTTGATGATGATGATTACGCTCACGGACTAAATCAATGAAAACATTTTTTGTATTGACTGAGTGTCAAGTGTTGCCATATTGTGGCGTTGCAACCGAGTTGTGGGGTTGGGCTATAAAAGGACTGTTGGCCCTTGTGTGGACAACGACGTCCACACATAAACAAATATTGGTTTTGGTGTGTCACGTGTGTGTGGATAAAGAGTTCCACTCATAAACAAATATTGGTTTTGGGTGTGGTAATTTTAAGTTGTTAGGGCTTTTTTTATTTGAATGGTGTTACGGTTGTATATTTAATATTGTTTATGATTCGTGATAAGTGTTTTTTTTGGTTTATGATTGCGTTTACTTTTAAGAATATAGTGTAAGGTTATGTTTTGTTTTCATTTTCCTTCTGTCCAAGAGTCCAGTTTGAAGTAGAGTCAGGGGAAAGTTTGTATTGTGGGATATTGAGAAAGTAGGAGTGATCAAGGGTGTGGGGGGGTTTGTTTTTGTTGACATCCCGCTACATAAATTTGGCGCCCGAACAGGGACGACTGTCGAAGGTGGGATTGAAACTGGACTGTTGGACAAGGGTAAATAGGGTTAGGAATTACTTGAAATATTAAAAGGTATCGAAATGGAGAACTGGAAGAACAGTTGTATATTTTAAAGGAGGAATTGCGGTTGTCTAATGAGCGAGAGGAGAGGTTGTTGTTGGAGAATGCGAGGTTAAGTAGTGAGAATGAGGAGATGCAAAGGAAACTTAGGGAACTTCAGGGAACTGTAGAGAGAGTGGAAGAGGGTGTTGAGATGAGGATGCGAGAAAATGAGAAACGAATGGAAGCTATGATAGAGCAAGTAATGGGGATGATGAAAACTGTTATAGGTGAAGGTGCAGTCGGAGGAGTGGCTTCTGCTTCTGGTAACGGGTTGATTGTGGAAGAGGATAGGGTAAGTGATAATGGGGACGGTAGTGATAGTGATAGTGAAAGTAAAGGGCCTAGACATAGTAAGATTGGAACGAAGGGTGATAGGAAGAAGGAGAAGAAAGGTAAAGATAATGTGAAGAAAGAAAAGAAGAAAGGTCAGGGTGTGAGTGAGGATGATCATGATTGGGTGAAGGTGGTAAGTAAGAAAAAGGTTAAGAAGGGAATAGTTAAAGATAGGACTTTGAGTGTAGAATTAGATTCATTGTATTCAAATGAAGAAGGCAACAAGAAGGGAGTAGACAGTGAAGATAGTAGTGAGAATGAAGTAGAGGAAGTTTGTAAGACAGTGTTTATGAGAGAGGTACCTAGGTGTGAAAGGTTTAATGAACATAGCAGTAGGGATGTATATGACTTCTTTAGGGAATATGAAAAGTTTTGTCAGGCTAAGTATGGGGATAGTAAGAGAGTTTGGGCTAGGGAGTTGGGAGAATTTTTGTCAGGATATTTGTTGACGATGTATGGGGGTGATAATGAGTGTAGGAGAGGTTGAGTATGAAAGTGTAAAGAATAGGATAATTGAACAGGTAAAACGTATGAAAGGTAGTGTTAGGTATAAGCGAAAAAATGATTTTGATGAAGCACGAATGAAGGTGGGTGAAGCAATCTCGATGTATGTATGTCGATTAGAAACATTGGCTAGAAAGAAGTATGGGGACGAAGGAATAAATGAAAATAA
>NC_090730.1:38093707-38103707 GCF_036898095.1 Palaemon carinicauda
ACACAGACATATATATATATATATATATATATATATATATATATATATATATATATATATATATATATATATATATATATATATATATATATACATATACACACACATATATATATATATATATATATATATATATATATATATATATATATATATATATATATATATATATATATATATATATATATATATATATATATTTATATGTATATATATATATATATATATATATATATATATATATATATATATATATATATATATATATATATATATATATATATATATATTATTTTAACGGATACAAAGTCTGCATGTTTAGTATGATGCGATAGTACAAGATGTAGAAATCTTTTCTTTAGCATTTTTGTGTGAAAAACATATGGGGATTTAGTTTATATATAAAGAATCTCTTTTAAAAAATCTTGCTTATTTTTCTGTGTACTTAAGAGTAGGATATTGAAAACCGAACTCACAGAACATGTTCACGTTTTTTTCTTGAATTGATTGAAAATTGTTAAAAAATCTTTAACAAGAAATAATCGTAAAATTATTTGTATTTAAACTATGAAACAATCTTTGATAAAAACTTCCATTGTTCATTCAAGTAAATTGTATTTTTATAAAATAAGATTTTTTTCATATTTACAAATGAGAAGTGTTTGGTATTATAGTTAAACCATTCGTTGGTGGCCCCTGAAAAGAGCTCTTTGCCAGAACTTATCGTGTCCGAACGGAAACACTTAGTTAATTTTTCCTTGAAGGAAGATTTCTTTAGAAACAAGTCGAAAACCTTTGAAAACAACAATAAGGGCAGGTTAAGAGCTTAACACTAATACAGGGATAAGCATCCTATTTTCCCTCACCCTTTCTTTACAACTGTACTTGCTAGGATAAGATCACCTTAAATAACATCAATCTTTTATATATATATATATATATATATATATATATATATATATATATATATATATATATATACACACACACACACACACACACACACACACATATATATATATATATATATATATATATATATATATATATATATATATATATATATATATATATATATATATATATATATATATATATATATATATATATATATATATATATATATATCGAAAACTGACATCTAACCATAAACCATGCTTATAATGAGTTTGAAAGAGTTATCTAAAGAAAAGACTTTTTAAACCTTTTTAATTGGCCTGTCCTTGTCTGATATTTATCTTTCACTACCGATATTTTCGTGTTTGTGGTCTCCTGGTCACATCCGTCAATCAATGGTCTTTCAGCTTAGAAGATTATGATCTCTTAAAGGAAAAGTAAATTTAATATCTCTCTCTCTCTCTCTCTCTCTCTCTCTCTCTCTCTCTCTCTCTCTCTCTCTCTCTCTCTCTCTCTCTCTCTCTCTCTCTCTGTATGATATATATATATATATATATATATATATATATATATATATATATATATATATATATATATATATATATATATATATATATATATATATATATATATATATATATATATATATATATATATATATATATATATATATATATATATATTATGTAGATATACCTTTGAGATTCTTTCCATCCATTGGATGCAATGTTTTCTCCACCTTCTACTAGTATTTTTTCAAAGGTGAGGATTTTCTTTCGTACATATAAATTTAACACTGTTCTTCTTAAACATATTTGTTGAAGTCTTCGAGAGAAGGATGATACTTTGTTCTTTCTTGAAATTTAGGTTTTTCACATTCTTCTTAAGTGATCATTCGACGAACTATTATTTCAGTAACATTAGTAGCTTCAAGCGTGTGAATACATGCTTTAGTTACATAAGTAAAAGGGCCGCTGTTCATCTTTATTGTAAAATACTGGTTAACACTGTATACTTAAGTATCTAATCTGTCAAATTTGATAGCTCATGTAGTCTTAAGCGCTCTATTTTTTACTCGAAGATAAACCATTCTAGGGAATAAATATGGCTCACTGATTTTTGCCTGATAAATTACCCTTGTGACCTTCAAGATTTCATACTCACCATCTGCCAGAGTCTTATTACGACAATAGGAAAAAAAACTGACAAATAACCTGGGATAATAATTCCGATAAGAAATGTTGTTGGTTCCAATTATCATTATATAAATGAGACCTTACCTTATGAAATATATATGTTCGACAAGAATAACAAGAGAGAGAGAGAGAGAGAGAGAGAGAGAGAGAGAGAGAGAGAGAGAGAGAGAGAGAGAGAGAGAGACTGGACTTAACTTTTGGCTAATCGTAGTCACCTCTGGTTAATGCTGTGAGATTAGTCAAAAAGGAAGGACATATCATAAAGCAGCTACGCTTTATCAGTTTCACTCAGTTTGGATGAATCGTGTCTCAAGTACTGCGTTCTTTTTTCCTTAAATGGACTGAATTATTTGGACACGAGTATGCTATACAGTGGGTCAGAAATCGTCTCAGCGGCCACGACAGAGGATTTTTACTATAGACAGGGCACCATTATCAAAATCCTTTCTCGTGATTTCCTAATAATTTTGATTCTCAAAAACAAAATGATTTTACGTTGGAGATCAAAATAACGAAATCATAATGAGGTGGCAGAGCACAAATTGTCTTTTTCAAATATTCAGTGGAAATAATAAAAAGGAAAATATATTTTCATTAAAGAAATAGAAATGATTCGGTAACATTTTTAACTAACCATTGACAGATGCGTGTAGTTCTCAGACGTACAAACATACGCAACAATATCGTTAACTATAGTCAATTCCATTTAGTGAGGCAGATTTGCACCGACTCGCAGGGGTGCCCTTTTACCTCGAAAAAGTTTCCTGGTTGCTGGTTGATTGGGCAAGATAATTCTAACCAATCAGATAGCAGGAATTTTTTTAGAGCTAAAAAATTAGTATAGGTGAACAGTTCATTTCTATAAAAACCTCATCCATTTATGTTTAAAAATGGCAGTGACGTCGTTGGCAAAAAAAATGCACACCATATTCATAAAGTTAAAACTCTGAGAATAATTAGTATCTGTATTGAGGAGGAAGATCTTGTTCTCAAACTTACACTTAAAACTAAAATATCAATCTCTTAAACTTGCCAAGCATGCATGAATGTAAATGCACATTCACACTCATAACGCACATCGAGGTAACTGATCGAGGTGTCCAAGGAAAAGGAGGTCCAATGAATCACAGGGTAACCAAGAAATACCCTCTCGCCTTGGAAAGACCCGTCTAGACTCTGCAAAGGAGAGGATGATCGTGATAAATAACAAGAGGAAGGGAAAAAACCCATCTTGGGGTCTTGATTGAGTATATGTCTGTCCATCTTTCTTTCCTTGCGTATGTTGATTTTTTCAGAAATTTCTTGAAATATTTGCTTCCGTCATGTCACAGTTATAATTTATCCATTAGGTCTGTGTATATAAATCAAGGCTTCGACTCTCATAGTGCCACGATAAGTGTTTTCTTTCACATAAATCTTCGAAAAAAGTTCTTCCTACTTTGTAAAAACAGTAGTGTAAATGGGAATCTGGTTACCCAATCATGGTAGGAAAAGTAGGCAGTATTTCGAATGAATAACTGTTGTCATTTTAGCCAAGAGATTTTGGTATTAACTGCCGGTCTCAATCCTTTCAAGTATATTACTTCATGGCCACAGATGTATCGGAACCGATTTGTTATTGATATTCATTTGGGTGTTACAGAAATAAATTTCAATTGTATTTACTTACTTCTGTCTATACTTGTGATAATTAAGAATCCTATGCAAGAAGATATCCATTTGTCATTAAAGAGGAACGGTAAGTAAGAATATATTTTTTTAGTATGTGTAATTTAAGTAGTATTATTATTCAGTATTTATTTGCATTCCAATGCAGCATGCAATCTAGCTAGTATTAAAGAGCTAGCAAACATTCCCTTATTATATTATTTTGTAGATTCTCATCATAAGTATTTTGTCTTTTCCTTCCTCTAAGTACCCCTTTTAAAATTGTTTCTTTATAAGGTCAGAATGTTCATATAATATTTGTCTTGCTAACAGTGAAATAGTTGAATCTTTTGATATAAGTGTTCTGATTAAATGCGTGAATTAAGACGTGAAAAAGCTTAACAATGAAATTTGAGATTTTTTACTCAAGACATTACTACCTCATATTTTTGCACTTTTCCATTTTTTCTTATTATGAGACAACAAATATTTGCGACTTTTAGTCATGCCAGTTATATAAATACCTATACAATGCTACTATATTTATATGAAGGATTTGAACATTTCCAGTATCACATAACTTTAAAAGGCTTCTTTATACATAAGAGTATGTAAAACAACAGTCGCTCTCATATCTTCTTATATCAACCATCAATTTCCTGTTGAATTGTCTTGTGACGGGCCGAGAGAAGGTTGTGACTCAAAGGCAAGTTAAAAACAACTGAGTGACTTTATTATAGAACACTCTCCTTTATATACAAAAGTTCAAGGCATACAAAATTTTCATGTTAAAAAAACAGACAATGTTACAGACGAAAAACAAGACATGTTTTTTCAGGTTGTTTTTAGTGCGAGTGGAGAGTGAAGATACAAGCACAAAAGGAACTATGTACGAACGTGCGACACACGGTTGGTACATGGCTCCCCCCCCCCCTAAAAATGACATACTGTACATGTTAAATAGGGCGCCCTGATCTAGAGAGGCAAACTGTATGTGGGTAATCTGGCAGGAGAAAAGCAGGTTTTATACGATCAATGGAGACCCAGTCGTCTTTGCCACGAATGTTTAGTAGGAATGCTTTCTGACTGCGTCGGATCACAAGGAAAGGGCCCGTGTAAGGGGGCGTTAGCGGTGGCTTGCTAGTGTCGTTGCGCAGGAAGACGTGTGTTGCGGAATGCGAGTCTGTCGGTATGTGTTCCTCTTTTGAGGAGGAGAACAAAAGTATGTCGTCCACATAACACACAGAAGGGGAGGTACCCTAAGATGCCATCCATGAGACGTTGGAATGTGGCCCCAGCATTACGAAGACCAAAACAGGAGTAACTGAAGATGTATGTACCAAACGGAGTGGTGATGGCGGTCATGGGGATGTCTTCTGGGTTCATAGGCAACTGATAATACCCCTTCAGGAGGTCGAGTGTAGAGAAAACCTACACTTTGTGCAGGTAGGAGGTCACGTCGGCAATGTTTGGGAGGGGTTAGTGATCTGGTTCTCTTTGCATGTTCAGTAGCTTATAATCCCCGCACGGACGGAGGGAACCGTCTTTCTTCAGAACGATGTGTAAGGGCAATGACCATGAGCAGGAGGCCTTTTGGCAAAGGGCCATTTCCCCCATTTTGGCGAACGTCTGTTTGGCGGCTGCCAATCGTTCCTGTGCCAGACATCTGAATTTTGCAAAGCCTGGGGGTCCCGTCATCTTGATATGGTGATAAATACCGTGCTTGGCAGGAGCGTGGGCGTTTGGCGAATTTCAGGACAGAAAACTTCCGGGTACGACGTGAGGAGGTGAACGTAGGCATCCGTGGGTGCGCTGATGTGGAGAGCGAGGCTAGAGGGGGCGGGATGAAGAGGTGTCGACAAGTACGAGTCTGCATTGACCAATCGTCGGTGGGTGACATTGACCAGAAGGTGGAAATGAGAGAGGAAATCTGCACCGAGGATTGGCAATGTGAAGTGATAGTAGCAAAACTGCAGCGAATGGGAGGTAGTAAGTGGCTGTAGAAGTCGTTGGTTGGGGCGCGAGTGAGTGCCGGGTTGTGGGTGGCTTTGTCGCCGCTTCGGCACGTCACGGGGTAGGTGTGTATGTCCTACGTCATTCACGTCAGCTTTTGGTGACGTTGAATAGGTATCCTCTTCGTCAAGGATGGAGGCGTTGATGGAGGTCTTGAAGTGGCTGTCCAGAAGAACGTCGGCTTTGGTCATCAAGTCCTTTATGGGTAAACTATCGACATCGGGTATGGCAGCACGTATAGGTCCGGGTAAACGGCGTATCCAAAGGGCACGAAGTAGGTTCACCTCACGAGGAGAGCCGTCTGCGGCAGGTTGCATGTGAGCGATACTGTTCATTTCCCTGAGGGCGAGCGAAGCACTTTGGTCCCCCAATGGTTGTTGCGAGAGTTGAAAAAGCTTTGCTATACGGGCGGCTGGCGACGGCGAGTACTGATGCAGAAGGTATGTTTTGAGGGCGTCATATGCTATTGGGGTGTCTCCTTGTTCAAAAAGCCAGTCGGATATTTCCGAGATGGTGTCCGCGCGTATCGCCGCGAGAACATAATCTACTTTGGTGGTTGAGCGAGTCACGCCCTTGATGCGAAACTGGACTTCTGCGCGCTGAAACCAGGCAAACGCCTCTCCGCTGGTAAATTATGAAAGTTTTAATGGGGGTGTCGCATTAATAACTCCCGCAGAGTCCTTCATGGTACCAACGATGGAGGGGCGAGGGGGGGGGGTGTTGGAAGGCGGGACTAGCGAGTCGACTTCCGGGGTCACCAATGTGACGTGCCGAGAGAAGCTTGTGACTCAAAGGCAAGTTGAAAGCAACTGAATAACTTTATTATAGAACACTCTCCTTTATATACGAAAGTTCAAGGCAACAAGCATTTTATGTTAAAAAAACAGACAATGTTACAGAGGAAAAACAAGACATGTTTTTTCAGGTTCTTTTTAGTGTGAGGGGAGAGCAAAGATACAAGCACAAAATGAACTATGTACGGACGTGCGACACACGGTTGGTACAGTCTTGATATTTTTTTTTCATATATGTATTATTAAACCTATTGATTATGTGCATGTGTGATTTCTCTATTTGAGAGCAAAAACCCATTTATCGTGTATATATATATATATATATATATATATATATATATATATATATATATATATATATATATATATATATATATATATATATATATATATATATATATATATATATATATATATATATATATATATACACACACACAGTATGTATATATATATATATATATATATATATATATATATATATATATATATATATATATATATATATATATATATATATATATATATATATATATATTCAGCAATAGGTTAGGACAGGTCTAGCAAGCCGCTAACTGAATTTTTAACGCTCAAGAAACTCAAGGATTAGTTGTCAGATGTAAAAATAGGCGACGAAACTGGGAACGTCTTAGGAAAAACGCTAAAGATAAACTGAATTTTAAATGTGGTACCCTAAATATTGGCACGTACAGTAGTAAGGAAGACGAAATATTAGATATGGTGAAGGAGAGAAAATTGGATTTATTAGGAATGGCTGAAACCAGGCATAGAGGTGAAAGCACAGGACAGGACCTAGGAGATGGATATGTACTGATTTATCGTGGAGTAAATACAGGAATCAGAAAGCATGGTGCTGCTATGATTGTAGGACCCAGACTTGCCCCCTATATACAAAAAGTACAATTGATCTGCGAAAGACTTATTAGTTGCACATTTAGAATAAAGAACACAAATTATAATGTCTTTCAGATTTATGCACCACAGCAAGGCCATACACAAGAGGAAAAAGATACTTCTATGGAACTTTTAGAATTACATTTGGAGGGACAGCCAGAAGGCATCAACCTACTACTAGGAGATTTTAATGCACTGGTTGGCTGTGAGAGAAGAGGGATAGAGAATGTAATAGGCCCATTTGGAGAGAAAACAAGTAACGTTGAAGGAGAAAATCTAATAGATTTTTGCATAAGAAATCACCTAAAGATCATGAATGGATTCTTTAAACACCAGGACTCACACAAATACACTAGATATAGATGGAATCAAACCACAGGGCAGTTTGATCAAAAATCAGTAATTGATTATGTCGTTATATCAGGTAAGAGGCTTGTAGAAAATGTTAAAGTATTGCCAGGAGTCTCCCTTGATTCAGATCATAGACTAGTCATAGGAAAAATTTACATTCCTCCCATAAAAACAGAGAAAACAGAGAAAAGAAAAATGATGAAAAACAGAATCCTTGAAAGACCCAGATATTAAAATGAGATTTCAAAACAAGTTTACAGAGAGGTTGCAACACCTGGAGCAGCGGGATTGGAAGGGACTGAAGGAGAGTGCCTTGGATGTAGGGGAGAAGGGACTTGGCTGTAGGCTTGTTGGTGGTACAAGGAAAAGGCGTACAATTTGGTGGAATGACGAAGTAAAAGGTGCAATAAAGATGAAGAACAAAATGCACAGGAAGTGGATGAAAGAAAGGAACCAACAGACTAGAGAAGAATATGTATCTTCTAGGAATCAATCAGAAGAGATTAAGAGAAGATCACGGATAAATGCATGGATTAAACTAGGAGGTGAATTGAGGGATGATCTCAAGAAAAATAAGAAGATCTTTGCAGTTGCAAAATCATACAGGAAAGATAATAGAAAACAATATGACATAAAGGATGAAAGTGGAAACACTATTGGCACGGCTACAGAACTTAATGAAAAATGGACTACTTATTTCAATAGGTTACTAAATGTAACTACAAATGAAAATGAAGAAGAATATATCTTACAATTTAACAGAGAAAATACGGAGGATGTGATTACTTATCATGGGTTTGAAAATGCTTTGAAAGAGATGAAAAATGGGAAAAGCCCAGGGTATGATAATATACCAATTGAGTTATTCAAAGAGGGAGGGGACCTAGCAAAGCAGATATTATGTGACCTAACCTTGTCATTCTGGTTAGAGAGCATGGTTGCTGAAGACTGGGGAAAACATATTTCTGTACCCTTTTATAAGGGTAAAGGTGATTCAGGCAAATGCGAAAATTATAGAGGTATAACGCTCATATGTCATGCAGCAAAACTTTATGAGAGGATTTTAGAAAAATAGGCACGACACATCATTGAACCTCAGCTAGGCGAAGAACAGCATGGATACAGAAAGGACAGAAGTACATCAGATCTCATATTCGCCTTGAGGCTTGTTATTGAAAAATCATGGGAATACAATAGGCCACTGTATATAGCATTTATTGATTTGTAAAAGGCATTTAACTCGGTACCTAGGGACAAATTGTGGAGGTGCTTGGGAGAGGTTTATGTACTCGACGGTAGATTGGGAGCTGCAATAAAGAACATGTACGAACCATGTATGAATAATGCAAAGACTGGATACAAGAATGAAAATTGGTTTAGAGTAACAACAGGTGTTAAGCAGGGAAGCGTTCTTTCCCCACTCTTGTTCATTGCATATATAGATGTAATTATAAGAAGTTTTAAGGAAAGAATAAATATCTCGGGAGACATCATGATTTTTGCTGATGATATTACTTTCTGGACATATGATTGTGAAGAACTAGAAAGAGCATTGATAGCCTTGAACGATTGTTTAACAGAAGCTGGACTGAAGGTGAACATTAATAAAACAGCAATATTAACAATTAACAAACAACAACAAGCTCCAACGAACATCATGATAAGAAATACGGCAATTAAGGACACTAACGCATTCAAGTATTTAGGGTGTATGTTTACAGACAACGGCTATAAGAACAAAGAAGAAATTACTGAACGAATAAAAAAATATAATAAATGCTGTGGAGCACTCTATCCAATTATGAGAGATGCATACGTACCTATAGAAGTAAAGAAAACCATATTTGAAGGATTACTAACACCAATCATGACATATGGATCAGAGAGCTGGACAATGACCATCAAAGACAGGAGCAGAGTCCAAGCTTCAGATATGAAAAGCCTGAGAACAATAATGCACAAAACAAGAAGAGATAGAATAAGAAATGTAGATTTTAGAAGGATGGTTGGGGTATCTCCTATGTTGAACAAGATTGAGAAGGGACTGCTGAGATGGCTGGGACATTTAATGAGAATGGATGGAATAGAATGGCAAGGAAGAGATGGGGCTGGACGCCTGGTGGGAGGAGATCAAGAGGTAGACCACGTAAACGCTGGAGGGATGGAATTGAAGAGATTTTGACAAAG
>NC_090730.1:38123707-38131207 GCF_036898095.1 Palaemon carinicauda
ACATATCTTTAAAAAAGTAAGACATTTTTGCTACCAAGAAAGATAAGAATGGATTTCCAGTACAAACATGATAATAGAATTCTTGACAAGTGAACTTTTTTTATATTTTGTTCTTTCATACACTGACAATTTTTTCGGGGACACTTTACTAAATAAAGGTTACTAAATGGCTACCTTGAGTAATTACTGATGGCACGTGCCTGGTATATATATATATATATATATATATATATATATATATATATATATATATATATATATATATATATATATATATATATATATATATGTATATATATATATATATGTATATTTATATATATATATATATATATAAATATATATATATATATATATATATATATATATATATATATATATATATATATATATATATGTATATTTATATATATATATATATATATATATATATATATATATATATATATATATATATATATATATATGTATATTTATATATATATATATATAAATATATATATATATATGTATATTTATATATATATATATATATATATATATATATATATATATATATATATATATATATATATATATATATATATATATGTATATATATATGGTCTCCAAACTTGGTACGGTATTGTAAACAATTGTTTTCTAGTAAAAAAAACTATAGGCTCTCGTACTTGCAGTCCCACAAGATGTGTGTTCTATGTTCGATGATTGCGAGTGTCTCCAGATGCAGAGGCTGATGAAGGGTTAAGGCAATTCGAAATTACGTGGCAAGGGAAGACTCAGATAGGTAGACTGGAAGAAGACCAACTTTTGCTATAGATATTATGTGGTCAGCTTACAGTAGACTCCAAGGCAACTTATCAAGAAAACGGTTGTAATAAACGTGGTCTTGGTTAAATATACGAGTATTTCCATATCACTAAGAAAATATCTAAAAGAAAAGCGAAAAATTAGATTTTATTAGCACTTGGAGCAATGAAAATGAATATTTCTAGAGAAAAAAAATACTTATGTTCGAGTAATTGAGAGTTTGAAAATACTTGTAAGCAATTGCAACTGAAACAAAGGCTTAAATTTCCTAAAGACAATTACACATAATTTATGATATCACTTAAATTGTTTTTATTTACATTGAAAATAAAATATTAAGGTTTCATATTAATTTTTGTCTTAGATTTTCTTATTTTGGGTTAAGCTTTTTCTTTATATTATCAAAATATAAGAAAATAAGAATGGACAATATTATATCCAATGTTTTTTTATTAATCATTTCATTTCTAAGCATCGTTTTTATACTTTTTAGGTTATTCAACGAATTATCGTTATACTAATGGTCTGCTGGACCAATTGTTCTTTCGACTAACTCTCTTCGACGATTTAGCTTTCGGCAAACGGGTTGCATACCACACACACGTGCACACACGAGCACACACACACAGACATATACATATATATATATATATATATATATATATATATATATATATATATATATATATATATATATATATATATCTATATATATATATATATATATATATATATATATATATATATATATATATATATATGTATATATATATATATATATATATATATATATATATATATATACACATATATATTTATATATATATACATATATGTATTTATATATATATATATATATATATATATATATATATATATATATATATATATATATATATATATATGTATATATATATATATATATATATATATATATATATATATATATATATACATAAATATATATATATATATATATATATATATATATATATATATATATATATATATATATACATATATATGTCTATATATCGATAGATATAGATATATATATATATATATATATATATATATATATATATATATATATATATATATATATATATATATATATATATATTTGAACATTAATTTTCTCACGGACCCGTAATCGCATTGTGGATATTAGATATAAACTTTTCGGAGCTTTTCTAAAGCTGCTGTGCTCAGAAAGAAGAATGGATTCATCCTTATTTCATAGTGTTCAACGTACGTAAACATTGGACAGTAAGTAAACACGCAAACATAGAGAGTCAGTCCTTCGTGACTCTTCAAAAGGTATTTTGAACTGTGAATGTAAATATAACTGTTGAGTTGTTCATCTGTTTGTAAACTATTGTTGTTTAATGTTCGTCATTCCTTTTAGGTGCTGTTAATCTTCTCTCGAATGATGGATCTGAAAGGAGCGAACGAAGAAATAGAAAATCTTATAATTAAAACATTTATTCAAAACTTTCTTAGTCAATAATGTTAAATCACATGTCATTCTGTGTAAAGGACAAAAATATCAGCTCTCTTATAATTATCTGATTTAACTATTTGAAATCCCTCTCAAAGGAATATCTTCTTTTCAACCAGAAAGATTTTTATTGATCTTCATTGATTATATCTGTATTTTCACTAATTCTTTATAGTTAATATTTCAATTAATATTTAAAATAACTGGATCTAGTTCGGTACAATATTTTAACACATTCATAAGATTGATAACTTTTAAACCCACAATATCCAAAGATTTAAGTGACATATTTTTTTTTTTAAAGTTGGTAATATTACTATTCTATTCTTTTGCAGTATTAATAGAAGAAGAAATTATTTGATATCTTTTATATTTGATTTTATTCAATTTACCATTAAAGTTTTCTGCTTATGAGGGCTAAAGTTGTAATTCTAGTAATTTCCTTTTTTGTAACGATGCCTTACAAAATAAATTGAACACAAATTACGCAGAAAATGCATCCCTTTCATCCATTTTCCTGCAATTATAGTATCGATGTTTTTTTTTCTTTATCAAAATGAGAAATATTGAATTATTTTATCCACTAATCTGCTATATGTAAATTTTTTTGGGCCACTTCCAAATAAAGGGGAATATCCTCACTATCATCCAGGTTTTCCTTGACCTATAGCATCCACTGTTAATCAAAAAACAATTTTTAAAAAACGTCACTTACATATCACCTTTAAAAATTAACGCAAATCGTCAATATATATATATATATATATATATATATATATATATATATATATATATATATATATATATATATATATATATATATATATATATATATTTAAAGATTTGGCATCATAATCAGGCAGATTATATTAATACTTCTCTAGAGATTTCTGAAAATTGACAGTTGGTTGTTTGCCATTGATTTCAATACCAGTTGTTGATATCTATCTATCGAAGCAACCAATTATTGTATATTATTATTATTATTATTACTATCCAAGCTACAACCCTAGTTGGAAAAGCAAGATGCTATAAGCCCAGGGGCTCCAACAGGGAAAAATAGCCCAGTGAGGAAAGGAAATAAGGAAATAAATTAATGAAGAGAACAAATTAACAATAAATCATTCTAAAAACAGTAACAACGTCAAAACAGACATTTCAAATATAAACTATTAACAGCATCAAAAACAAATATGTCATAAATAAACTATAAAAAGACTCATGTCCGCCTGGTCAACAAAAAAGCATTTTCTCCAACTTTGAACTTTTGAAGTTCTACTGATTCAACCACCCGATTAGGAAGATCATTCCACAACTTGGTAACAGCTGGAATAAAACTTCTAGAGTACTGCGTAGTATTGAGTCTCGTGATGGAGAAGGCCTGGCTATTAGAATCAACTGCCTGCCTAGTATTACGAACAGGATAGAATTGTCCAGGGAGATCTGAATGTAAAGGATGGTCAGAGTTATGAAAAATCTTATGCAACATGCATAATGAACTAATTGAACGACGGTGCCAGAGATTAATATCTAGATCAGGAATAAGAAATTTAATATACCGTAAGTTTCTGTCCAACAAATTAAGATGAGAATCAGCAGCTGAAGACCAAACAGGAGAACAATACTCAAAACAAGGTAGAATGAAAGAATTAAAACACTTCTTCAGAATAGATTGATCACCGAAAATCTTGAAAGACTTTCTCAATAAGCCTATTTTTTGTGCAATTGAAGAAGACAGAGACCTTATATGTTTCTCAAAAGTAAATTTACTGTCGAGAATCACACCTAAAATTTTGAAAGAGTCATACATATTTAAAGAAACATTATCAATACTGAGATCCGGATGTTGAGGAGCCACCGTCCTTGACCTACTTACAATCATACTTTGAGTTTTGTTAGGATTCAACTTCATATCCCATAATTTGCACCATGCACTAATTCTAGCTAAATCTCTATTAAGGGATTCACCCACCCTAGATCTACATTCAGGGGATAGAATTGATGCAAAGAGAGTTGCATCATCTGCATATGCAACAAGCTTGTTTTCTAGGCCAAACCACATGTCATGTGTATATAGTATGAAAAGTAATGGGCCAAGAACACTACCCTGTGGAACACCGGATATCACATTCCTATAATCACTATGGTGCCCATCAACAACAACTCTTTGAGATCTATTACTTAAAAAATCAATAATAATGCTAAGAAACAACCCACCCACTCCCAACTGTTTCAGTTTGAAAACAAGGGCCTCATGATTAACACGGTCAAAGGCAGCACTAAAATCAAGGCCAATCATACGAACTTCCCGACCACAATCAAGGGATTTCTGTACAGCATTGGAGATTGTAAGAAGGGCATCACATGCTCCAAGGCCTTTACGAAAACCAAATTGCAAACTAGGGAGTAGATGATTACCTTCAGCAAACCTATTAAGACGTTTTGCCAGAAGACGTTCAAAAACTTTAGATAATATGGGAGTTATGGAAATTGGGCGGTAATCAGTGGGACTTGAGCTACCACAAACACATTTACATAGAGGAGTAACATTACCAATTCTCCAACTAGTGCTAAAAGCTCCTCTTCTTGCTAACTTGCGCAAAATAACAGATAACTTTGGAGCTAAGAAATCTGCTGTCTTTATAAAAAACAAAGGAAAAATACCATTTGGGTCTACACCTCCATAAGCATCAAGGTCCATCAACAGAGCTTTAATCTCACGAGATCGAAAAGCTAAACTAGTTAGTTTAGCCTTAGGAAAACAGGAATGAGGAAGTTCAAGTTTTTCATTACTCTGTTTACTGTCAAAAACATCAGCCAAAAGGGTTGCCTTTTCCTTTGGACAGTGAGTGACTGAGCCATCTGGTTTAAGTAAAGGAGGAACTGTTGCATCTACACCAAAGAGTGCAGATTTAAGGGTAGACCACCATTTATGTTCCTGAGTTGTACCAGAAAGTGTTTCTTTTATGGTTAAATTGTACTCCTTTTCAGTTGAGACATAAACTCTCTGAGCAAAAGCTCGAAGCTGAGTATAGTTGTTCCAGGTCAAATCTGATCTGTTCCCCTTCCAAAGATGATAGGCCTCCTGTTTCTCCAAATAAGCACGTCTACAATCATCATTGAACCACGGTTTGTCCTTCACTCGATACCTTAGCACACGAGAAGGGATACGCCTATCAATTATGTTGACTAGATTCTCATTCAAAGGGACAACAGGATCTACACTATTATATAATTGTGACCAATTCAAGCACAAAAGATCATGTAAAATCCCATTCCAGTCTGCTTGGGATTTCATATAAATTTTACAAGAATATGATATATCAGGGACAGGCTGCTCAGTCTTCACTAATAATGAAATCAAGGCATGATCAGATGTCCCGACTGGAGAACCAACCTTACTAGTTATAACGCCAGGGGAGTCAGTGTATACGAGGTCCAAGCAATTACCAGACCTGTGAGTAGCTTCATTTATGATTTGCTCACAGCCTGATTCAGAGGCAAAGTCTAAAGCTCTTAAGCCATGGCGATCGGTAGGAGAGATAGAACTTAACCACTCCCTATGGTGAGCATTAAAATCACCAACAAAGACAAAAGAAGCCTTTCTATCATCTTCTTGTATCTTAGCCATAATGGTAAGAAGACAATCGAAGATAGAATCATCTATGTCTGGATTCCGGTAGATCGAACACAAATAAAAGTTGTTATGCCTGCCACAAACTTTTATTACCTGAATCTCATGACATCCACATTGATAGCAGGACTTATGAGAAGCAGGGTACTCGGTCCTAATATACACCGCCATTCCCCTGGCCCTAGGGATGGCATCACGTTTCAACATTATTGGCTTCTTAAAACCAGTTATAAGGAGCTCAGATGAGTGCCTCATATTAGAAACCAAAGTTTCTGAGCACAAAAGAATATCATACTGTCTGGACGCAACTGTAAGGTCTTGGATATTTGCATGAAGACCACGAATATTGCAATACAGAAGACGACATTGACGAAATCTAGGACGTACTAGTCCCGGATTTCGCTCAATGTCTCCAGACAGCATAAGAATTAATAGAAATAAAAAAGAGACAGCATACTTAAAAACTAGATTAACAAGAATTATAACAAAAACAATACGTAATGAATTATAAACAAAGTGATTGATGATACCCATAGACTATAGTAAAAAAGTCGGAAAAACTGGTCAACATGGAGGAGCCGATACACCATGCAAGGCTAAATACCCTCCAGGATAGCCACTTCAACTGAAGGGAGGACAGTAAGGATGGTTTTGAGAAGAAAAATAATCAGAAAAAGGAAAAGACAACCTCTTGATAAACCACCAGGCATCCATGGCCCTTCTATTAAGCCTGCCCAACACACCATTTCAAAAAAACAAGAGGAAGAAAAAAAAAAAGATAGAATAGTGTGCCTGAGTGTACCCTCAAGCAAGAGAACTCCAACCCAAGACAGTGGAAGACCATGGTACAGAGGCTATGGCACTACCCAAGACTAGAGAACAGTGGTTTAATTTTGGAGTGTCCTTCTCCTAGAAGAGCTGCTTACCACAGCTAAAGAGTCTCTTCTACCCTTACCAAGAGGAAAGTACACTGAACAAATTGCAGTACAGTAATTAACCCCTTGGGTGAAGATGTGTTAAGTATCTCATTGTTGTCAGATGTATGAGGAAAGACGAGAATATGTAAAGAATAGGCCAAACTATTCTGTGTAAGTGTAGGCAAAGAAAAAATAAGCCGTGACCAGAGAGAGGGATCCAATGCATTACTGTCTGGCCAGTCAAAGGATCCAATACCTCTCTAGTGGTAGTATCTCAACGGGCGGCTGGTGCCCTGGCCAACCTACTACCTATATTCATGTATATAACTGACAGTTACTTGTCTCAGTGTTTTCTTGAATTTGTTTTCTGTTGATATCATGATAAACTATATTCTATTTCAAAGTGATACCCATTTTTAATGCCTATATGTTCTTAGAGGTATTGTTCTTCTTTCTCATTAAAATGTATTATTTACTGATATCTCATATCGTATTGAATGTTTATTCATATGCTATTTGTTTTCGTAAAGTTATTTTTTGTAGAAATTCCCGTCACAATATTCTTCCAATAATGTATTTGCCATATAATGAACATAATGTTATAATATAAAATATATTACCCTAATGTAAATAATAAT
>NC_090730.1:38141207-38148707 GCF_036898095.1 Palaemon carinicauda
ATATATATATATATATATATATATATATATGTATGTATGTATTATATGTGTGTATCTTCGTCTGTGTTCAAGTACATACACAGACAAACGCAAACACCCACATCCACACACACACGCACACACACACACTATGTATATATATATATATATATATATATATATATATATATATATATATATATATATATATATATATATATATATATAGATATATATATATATACATATATATATATATATATATATATATATATATATATATATATATATATTTATATATATATATATATATATATATATATATATATATTTATATCTATATATATATATATATATATATATATATATATATATATATATATATATATATATATATATATATATATATATATATAATTATCCATATATATACATATAGATATATATATATATATATATATATATATATATATATATATATATATATATATATATATATAATTATCTATATATATAGATAATTATATATATATATATATATATATTTATCTATATCTATATATATATATATATATATATATATATATATATATATATATATATATATAATATCTATATATATACATATAGATATATATATATATATATATATATATATATATATATATATATATGTATATATATACATATATATATATATATATATATATATATATATATATATATATATATATATATATATATAAATATATATATATATATATATATATATATTATTATATTTTTCTATCTATCTATCTATATATATATATATATATATATATATATATATATATATATATATATATATATATATATATATATATATATATATATATATATATATATATATATATATATATATATATATATATATATATATATATATATATATATTCGCTAACTTCCAGCTTTTCTTGTTTCCTCGCTTAGGGGAAGTGGGTTGTGAGTCAGACTTCGGTGAGAGGTGGATACTTGTGCTCGTGAGTGTGTGTGCATATCTATGTGAATATTCAGCCGTTATCTTTAACGGGCCGCGTACACTTATATAGAATAAAAAAAAGCAAAAATGATAGCATATATGTAAATATGCTTTAATGAAAATGAGAAGGTTACTACCAAACCGGAAAAGTTTACCTCTAAATATTATTAATGAGAACGGAGAGATTATTTGTTGCTTATCAGAGAAGTCAAATAAAATTTGAATTCTGATGTAGGTGGATTATTCATGAACTAATAAAGATACTCTGATGAAAAACATAGGCAGTGAGTCAGAAAA
Source organism: Palaemon carinicauda (assembly GCF_036898095.1). Lineage (NCBI taxonomy): Eukaryota > Metazoa > Arthropoda > Malacostraca > Decapoda > Palaemonidae > Palaemon > Palaemon carinicauda. The sequence goes on from NC_090730.1 coordinate 38,142,505, forward strand.
TGAAGTAGCTGTTAACATACCTGAATTATGTACACTAATTTACCATGAAGAAATGATATGAAATTTTACCGATTCAATTTGTAAAATGCTTAGCTCTAAAGTTTTTCTCATTGAAAAAAAAAATCAAATAAGCATTTGTTTCCGTTTTAACTTACATATTTTCATCTCACTGTTGAAAAATTGGTTAAAATATTATTTTTTTATTCTAAAGCAAACTGAAATTTGCTATAAGAAAGGGACGAGTGCTGGCTATTTTGGCATTTGTCTTTTTAGTACTAAATGGGGGCTGGGTATATTACTTATTTTTGAGTGACGGATTGTGGATTATTGTGCATGTGTTTGCTTTCGCTTTTTGCACCTTTCTGTTATTAGTATGATACAATCATTAGCTGGCTTTTTTATCCAATTAACAGCTTCTATATATTCATACATAAGTTCATGGATGCTGTGTTACAAGAACCATTTTTTCCCCTAACCAATTCAGCTCCAGCGTGAACACCGTAGCAAGGAAATTTCATCCATATACTGTTAAAAAGTTGCCGTAAAAAACAGTAAAAATTCTGGAATAGATGGTGCCAGGCATTTACCTTTTTGAAAACGGATATATTGACGTAAAGGAGTGATATTACGGCCAGCAACCCGTATAAGAAAATTACATAGTAGGGTCAAATCATGGCTGAAAATAGTATATTTTATACGGCAAACCTCCGATTAAAATAATTTTTTTTTTTTTTTTTTTTTTTTTTTTTTTTTTTTTTTTTTTTTTTTTTTTTAAGTGTAGGGGATTTCCATACATTTCGAAACTTAATGCAATTTGATGTACTTCAGCCATTTATTCTCCTTATAATACGATCTCTTCAGTATATACTGTAGCTACTGCTTCTCACGTGGAAGTGAAAAATATCCACAGAATAATGACCCACATGATTGACGTGCACAGCTCATCCAGATTTTTGAATTCTTGTCTAGTTGATAACATCATCAGGTCAAGCCTTGACCAAATGAAAAATGAAATCCGGAATAAACCTGAAACGGCAACAAAATATTATACGTACAGAGAAATTTTAAATAGATCCTTGCAAAGGCATAGAGTGTACAGTGAAAATGTTTATGTACCAGACTATATACGAATTGCCTTTACTAGATTACGTTTAATGTCCCACGACCTAAGAATAGAGACGGGAAGGTGGAGTAGAACTCCAAGGGAGTTGCGAGTGTGTAATTGGGATTCACAGACAGTACAGAATGAAGTGCATGTCCTAATTGAGTGTACAATGTCACGATCGAAGAGGCATAAATTTAGTAATCTTAATTATACGAACATAGACGCACTGTTTGGAGAAGAAAACCACGTAATTGACCTGTGCCAGTATATATTTGAAGTGTTAAAGATTGATAATTAAATATTTGTTTTGTTTTGGTGTTGATGTATGAGGGGTTTGTTGTGATGGTTGATTTATAGCCTTATATTTCTTTATGGAAGAAAAAATGATTTTTCTGGACAAAATATTTTATAATGTAATAGGGAAAATGTATAATTGTTTCAGAATAAAACCCACTGTTTTGTGTAAACTAAATATAATTATTGTACTACAATGTATATAAAGTTTTGTCAATAAAGAATAAATAAAAATATTGCTTGCTAGAGCAGAGGAGCTGAGATATTGTTCACCTGCAACGAAGCGATCCACGACGGAGCTGCGAAGCAAAGACCATTTGAGAGACTGATATAAATTATAGGTAATAATTATACTTTAATTTCACGTCACTTACAGGAACCATATATTTTTACATCTGGCTATCTTATGTTCATTATGTACTTCTGGTCATTACCACGTCGACAAGTCACTGTTTTTATTTTTTTTCTATGGTGTTTCCCAACCCAACACACCGGGAAAAGATCCCCATAATTGTTATTAAATATTGGGTGGCATAGTGCAATTTATGAACGGGAGGTTTGCCCAACATTCGTGGTCAGAAATAGATGAAGAACAAGATATCGGGTATGATAAATATATGGTTCATGTATTTGCTAGAAACTATATATATATATATATATATATATATATATATATATATATATATATATATATATATATATATATATATATATATATATATATATATATATATATATAAATTAACGTAATTTATTCAGTTTTGATGACCTTTTTGAGGTAAGTTCTTCTAGTTTAATCGTTTCCTTTGAGTTTCTCTCTGAACGCTGGACATAGGTCTTTTCCTCTCCTTAATAGTTGTTATTAGTTTATTTTGGTACTTCACCCATGAAGTTGGTTTCTTTTTTATTTTCAGGTTTGTGATGGTGGTTTGGTTTCATCGTCTGTGCCACGTCATATTTGGACCCTTTCCCGGAGTTTTCGAGGGAGCCTTGTGATATTTGTTCGTCAGTTCTGTACTCGGCTCCACTATAGAAGGACCAGTGTGCTATATTTTTGGCAGTATACGGCAGTGTACATTTGGGTGGAAGAGACTTCCTTTAGCACTCCCGCATCGTGTTGCGTCACTGAAGAGTGACCCTGTGTGCTCCTGCCCTTTGTCCGAAGCTGGATTGCTTGGGACCTGTTTTTGGAGGCTTGGACTTTGTGCCTCACCGAGGATTTCTACAGCCCTTTATTGTTGGAGTAGAGCTCAGCATTTGCTCTCGTGAATGGCCCGTAGTACGAGCGTAATATACTCCCTTTAATCTCCTGCGTCTGCCTGAACTTGTAGTCGTAAGGAGGCCCTTTAGGGGCGAAGAAGAGTAAGCCCACTTAATTGTTATTAACATTATTACATTTTCTAAATATGATGGGACAGCAACCCCTTATTTAGTTAGTGTCAGCGTCTACATTTAACTAAATAGAGACATCCTTGGATGAGTTTTAAAGTGTTAATATATGGATTCAACTTATTGCGTTATTTATGTTTTATATTGTTAAACAAGTATGTATTTAGTACATTGTACTTTGTTTGTGAAGATTTAGGTTAAGTTATAGGTTAAGGTCTCCCCCCCCCCCCCTTTGAGTCTCCGCCTATCGTATGTTAGGGAAAGAGTGTTTTTCTTTCTTCCACTGATTATTTTCTCAAATTCCTTGGCCTGTTAGTTAGGTAGCCGATTATTATTATTATTATTATCATTATTATTATTACTATCCAAGCTACAACCCTAATTGGAAAAGCAAGATGCTATAAGCCCAGGGGCTCCAATAGGTAAAAATAGCCCAGTGAGGAAAGGAAATAAGGAAATAAATAACTGAAGAGAACAAATTAACAGTAAATCATTCTAAAAAAAGTAACAACGTCATAACAGATATGTCATATATAAACTATTAACAACGTCAAAAACAAATATGTCATATATAAACTATAAAAAGACTCATGTCCGCCTGGTCAACAAAAAAGCATTTGCTCCAACTTTGAACTTTTGAAGTTCTACTGATTCAACAACCCGATTAGGAAGATCATTCCACAACTTGGTAACAGTTGGAATAAAACTTCTAGAGTACTGCAAAGTATTGAGTCTCATGATGGAAAAGGCCTGGCTATTAGAATTAACTGCCAGCCTAGTATTACGAACAGGATAGAATTGTCCAGGGAGATCTGAATGTAAAGGATGGTCAGAGTTATGAAAAATCTTATACAACATGCATAATGAACTAATTGAACGACGGTGCCAGAGATTAATATCTAGATCAGGAATAAGAAATTTAATAGACCGTAAGTTTCTGTCCAACAAATTAAGATGAGAATCAGCAGCTGAAGACCAGACAGGAGAACAATACTCAAAACAAGGTAGAATAAAAGAATTAAAACACTTCTTCAGAATAGATTGATCACCGAATATCTTAAAAGACTTTCTCAATAAGCCAATTTTTTGTGCAATTGAAGAAGACACAGACCTTATATGTTTCTCAAAAGTAAATTTGCTGTCGAGAATCACACCTAAAATTTTGAAAGAGTCATACAAATTTAAAGAAACATTATCAATACTGAGATCCGGATGTTGAGGAGCCACCGTCCTTGACCTACTTACAATCATACTTTGAGTTTTGTTAGGATTCAACTTCATTCCCCATAACTTGCACCATGCACTAATTTTAGCTAAATCTCTATTAAGGGATTCACCAACCTCAGGTCTACATTCAGGGGATGGAATTGATGCAAAGAGAGTAGCATCATCTGCGTATGCAACAAGCTTATTTTCTAGGCCAAACCACATGTCATGTGTATATAGTATGAAAAGTAATGGGGCCAAGAACACTACCCTGTGGAACACCGGATATCACATTCCTATACTCACTATGGTGCCCATCAATAACTACTCTTAGAGATCTACTACTTAAAAAATCAATAATAATGCTAAGAAACGACCCACCCACTCCCAACTGTTTCAGTTTGAAAACAAGGGCCTCATGATTAACACGGTCAAAGGCAGCACTAAAATCAAGGCCAATCATACGAACTTCACGACCACAATCAAGGGATTTCTGTACTGCATTGGAGATTGTAAGAAGGGCATCACATGCTCCAAGGCCTTTACGAAAACCAAATTGCAAACTAGGGAATAGATGATTACCTTCAGCAAACCTATTAAGACGTTTTGCCAGAAGAAGTTCAAAAATTTTAGATAATATGGGAGTTATGGAAATTGGGCGGTAATCAGTGGGACTTGAGCTACCACAAACACATTTACATAGAGGAGTAACATTACCAATTCTCCAACAAGTGCTAAAAGCTCCTCTTCTTGCTAACTTGCACAAAATAACAGATAACTTTGGAGCTAAGAAATCTGCTCTCTTTATAAAAAAAACAAAGGAAAAATACCATTTGGGTCTACACCTCCATAAGCATCAAGGTCCATCAACAGAGCTTTAATCTCACGAGATCGAAAAGCTAAACTAGTTAATTTAGCCTCAGGAAAACAGGAATGAGGAAGTTCAAGTTTTTCATTACTCTGTTTACTGTCAAAAACATCAGCCAAAAGGGTTGCCTTTTCCTTTGGACAGTGAGTGACTGAGCCATCTGGTTTAAGTAAAGGAGGAACTGTTGCATCTACACTAAAGAGTGCAGATTTAAGGGTAGAGCACCATTTATGTTCCTGAGTTGTACCAGAGAGGGTGACTGCTTTGACATTGTTTGCGCTTGTTGTACTTTTCTCCCCATTATTCAGTGTTTAGAGTTTTTTTTTTTTTTTCGTTATATTAAATTTTTATGTAATAAATTATTGTTAATCTTTAGTTTGTGGTTTTGTGCATCCTCTCTGAGATTGTACTCTATAGAGTGTTTGTTTGTCAGGGATCATACCCTTTTTGTGGTACTGATCTGAAACATCAGGTCCTGAAGAACTTTTAACTTCAGACCATCTTGAAGTTCATAACAATATATATATATATATATATATATATATATATATATATATATATATATATATATATATATATATATATATATATATATATATATATATTATATATAATATATTATATTATATATAATATATATATATATATATATATATATATTATATATATATATATATATATATATATATATTATGTTATATATATTATATTATATATAAAATATATATATATATATATATATATATATATATATATATATATATATATATATATATATATATAATATATATATATATATATTATGTTATAATATATTATATTATATATAATATATATATATATATATATATATATATATATATTTATATATAATTTATATATATGTGTATATACATATATATACATGTATATATTATATATAATTTATATATATGTATATAATGTGTATATACATACATATACATGTATATATATATATAATCTATATATATAATGTGTATATACATATATATATATATATATATATATATATTATATATATATATATATATATATATATATATATATATATATATCTATATATATATATATCCACGGATAATGAAACGTGGGAACATTGTTTTTTTTTCACTTTATTACCAAAGGTTCGCGAGTACACTGTACAGCCTTTGAACGCACAAAGGCAACTAAATACCCCTCGCTATCAAAATGCAATCTTGCTACAGCAACATGCTGAATTATAGGTTTTGTGGAATTTTAATAATTATAAAGTTCATTTACCTTGACGTACAACACATATCTTCATAGACGAATCAGAACATATTTATTTATACATATATA
>NC_090730.1:38151207-38153707 GCF_036898095.1 Palaemon carinicauda
AAACTATCCAATTTATCAAACTTAATATTTGATGTCGTAGCTTCGAAAATACACATATACCAATGACGAAACCTTGTAATGTACAAAGTTGATATGTGAGGTAAGGTAATTGTATCTTGCCTTACATGTTCAGAAAATTTCTCATTCCTCTGGAAAATAACATCGGAAAATCCGAGAAATATTTGTTTTTCAGTAGGACACGGCTCCACCCTAGTACGTTGTCAGTGTTCGGGGATTGAAAAGAATTATATCGGAAAATGTACAGAGCACCACGCCCTTTTATAATGGTCACCCAGATCCGCTGACCTGACATGTCTAGTTTATTTTTCTCTGAAAAAGCTGAACACTTTTCTCTTCAGTAAAGGACTAAGAATTATACAGTTTCCAAAGACTAAATATAACAAGAATTTGAAGCTAAAAGAGCAAAGCCTACCATGTACCGAATATATAAAATACATTCACACACATATATATGAATATATATATATATATATATATATATATATATATATATATATATATATATATATATATATATATATATATATATATATATATATATATATATATATATATATATGGGTGTTGTAATATTGTCATTATTAGTAGAACATTATTGTTATTATCGTTACGAATAGTAGTTGTAGTAACCAAACTATAACCCTAGTTAGATAAGCAAAAGGCTACAAGCCCAAGGATGCAACAAGGAAAACAGGCCAATGATGAATTAATAAAAAATGATAAGATGTTCTAAGATTTGTAATAACGTTATGCAGGTAAGCCACTTATAAATTAAAGAAAAAGACATTTATGTGTGTTATTCAACCTTGTAATGGAAAAAGAAAAACATAGAATTGACTGTCAAGCTAGTAATAATACATACTAGATGGTACAGTCTTGGAATATCTGAATGCATAAGGTAGTCAGAATTATAAAATGTGATGTGGCACGCAAATGAACTATAGTGAATTCTTATTAGCGAGGTAGATTCTCACCGCCTCGCAGGGGTGCCATTTTTAGCTCGGAAAAGTTTCCTGATCGCTGATTGGCTGGACAAGATAATTCTAACCTATCAGAAAGCAGGAAACTTTTCCGAGCTAAAAGGGCACCGCTGCGAGTCGGTGCAAATGCGCCTCATTAATTTTTTTTTTTTTTTTATAGTTTAACAACTGTGCTAAAGATTATTAGCCAGGTCTGAGATGAGATGAATTTTAAAGCGAGCAAGTTTTTGTCCAAAAAATTATTATCCAGGTCAGAGATGAGGAAGTTTATAGAAAATAAGCTTTTGCCCAACGAATTATTTCCAGGTCAGAGATGAGGAAGTTTATAGACAACAAATTTCTGTTCTGCAATTATTATCCAGGTCAGAGATGAAGAATCTTATAGACAGTAAATTTTTGCTCAATAGATTATTATCCAGGTCAGAGTTGAGTAATTGTAGAGAGAGCAAATTTTGCCCTACAACTTATTACCAAAGTTAAAAATTAGGAATTTTATAGCGAGCAGGTTTTTTCTAACGATTTATTATACAGGTCAGAGATGAGGAAGTTTATAGAGAACAAGTTTTTGTCTAACAAATCAAGCTGAGAGTCAGCAGCTGAAGACAAAACAGAACACTCTTCAATTAAGGCATAATGAAAGGATGAAAATATTTTTCAGCATAGAATTTTCACCAAAAATTTAAAAATTAAATACATGCCAATTAAAGAACAAGCAGTCCGAATGTGTTTCTCAAAAATTAATTCTCAGTCCTGAGTCATAACTAGAATTTTGATTGAAGTGTGTACAGTTAAAAGTATATAATCAATGAAAAGACCTGGATGTTGAGGGAACATTATCCTTGGCCTACTTTCAATCATAATTTGACTTTTCTTTGGTTTCAATTCCATCCCCTATAATTTTTGGTCATACACTGTGGAATTCAAGGAAAGCATTAATTTTTTCATGACATGTAATTCATGTAAAGAGAGAAGCATCGTCAGCATATGCAATAAGCTTCGTTTCAAGGGCAAACCAAATTTGACTATTTAATAGGAAAAGGAATTAACCCGATGAACACCAGATATTGCATTCCTTCAATTATTATGGTGCCGATCAAAAACTACTTGTTAATTTAATCATAAACTAAGGTCCTTCCCAATCTGTAATTTGCACAACCCATTACCAGGTTCCCGAGAATGGGAATTCCTAATAATAAGTGACTTAGTGGAAGACGACGACAAAAAAGGCAACTGTAGAAATGATTCAAAAATGTAAATAATTAAAAGATTAATTAAGAGAGAGAGAGAGAGAGAGAGAGAGAGAGAGAGAGAGAGAGAGAGAGAGAGAGAGAGAGAGAGAGAGAGAGAGAGAGAGAGAGAGAGAGACAGACTTGAAAACAATGAGAACATTAGGTGATAAAGAAATGGAAGAATATTCTTCATGTCGCAAAAGGGGTTTAATTCATATTAACTGGTTTTCTCTTCCTCCCTGTGTGTTGTAATCAATTATTGTTATTAAT
>NC_090730.1:38158707-38181207 GCF_036898095.1 Palaemon carinicauda
CTTGATATCACTCATAAATTTCGTGTGGCAAAACCTTTGTCCCCATTTCCATCTCCGTGGAAATAGGCCCCTATTTCTGCCCTACGCGGTCATTTGTGGCTGACTGGAACTGAAGAATATATGGAAAGAAAGAAGGCTGATGCTTCAGATCGCTGGATTATTTTGGCGTCACTCCATTTTCCGATATCAATATTGCCGATCACTTCGTGACGCTTGTTGAGAGAGAGAGAGAGAGAGAGAGAGAGAGAGAGAGAGAGAGAGAGAGAGAGAGAGAGAGAGAGAGAGAGAGAGAGGGGGGGGGGCATTTGGATTGGGGGTGGACAGAAACTGGCAAACCAAGACAAAAAAAAACACATATGAATACACAAACTGTAAGATAGAGATAAAGTCGATAGTAAATAAAAATAGAAAGATATTTTGATACAAGGTGAAGAAAAAACAATAAAAGACTGGAAGACAATAATGGATTAGGACTAATGAGATGCAGAGACTATAAAACATAAAAATCTACAGGTACTGTAACAAAATAAAAAAAAAAAGCCAAACAAACAAGCAAGTAACTATAAGTTTATAGTCAGAGAAAGGGAGGACCACACATAAAATAAAGTGAGGGAATGAAATGGTCAAATATGGCAAGACAGAGACAAGGTAAGAGACATTATTTAAAGCCTAGCATGAGATGAAGGATCTCGAATATTTTTTGGCTTTTTTGGGGGGATTTTGGACGAGTTGTCATCTTCAGAGTAGACCGCAAAATTTCGTGGAAACCGAAGAGCCACCAGTTCGCTGCTTTCGTAAATAGGATATCCAAGAGTACAGCTTTTGAGGTGCAAATTACTTACCAAGGGAAGAATCACCTATCAAGAGGAGGAATCATACGTGGATAGGAGGAAGGACACGTCAGTTGAATGCATCATATGTGGATAGGAGGAATAACACGTGAGATGTATGAATCATATGGGGGTATGAGGAATAACACGTGATATGTATGAATCATACGTGGATAGGAGGAAGGACACGTCAGTTGAATGAATCATATGTGGATAGGAGGAATAACACGTGAGATGTATGAATCATATGGGGATAGGAGGAAGGACACGTTAGTTGAATGAATCATATGTGGATATGAAGAATGACACGTGAGATGTATGAATCATATGGGGAAGGAGGATGGACACGTTAGGTGAATGAATCATATGTTGATAGGAGGAAGGCCATATGCGATGTATGAATCATATGGGGATAGGAGGAAGGACACGTTAGGTGAATGAATCATATGTGGGTAAAAGGACATGTGAGATGTATGAATCATATGGGGATAGGAGGAAGGACACGTCAGGTGAATGAATCATATATGGATAGCAGGAATGGCACGTGAGATGTATGAATCATATGGGGATAGGAGGAAGGACATGTCAGGTGAATGAATCATATGTGGATAGGAGGAATGACACATGATATGTATGAATCATATGGGGATAGGAGAAAGGAAACAAAGGTGAATGAATCATATGTGGACAAGAGGAATGATACGTGATATATATGAATCATATGGGGATAGGAGGAAGGCCAAGTTAGGTGAATGAATCATATGTGGATAGAAAGAATGACACGTGAGATGTATGAATCGTACGGGGATAGGAGGAAGGACACATCAGGTGAATGAATCACATGTGGATAGGAGGAATGACACGTGAGATGTATTAATCATACGTAGATAGGAGGAAGGACACGTCAAGTGAATGAATCATATGTGGATAGGAGGAATGATACATGATATGTATGAATCATATGGGGATAGGAGGAATGACAAATGAGATATATGAATCATATGTGGATAAGAGGAATGACATGTAAGATGTATGAATCATATGGGGATAGGAGGAAGGAAATGTCAGGTGAATGAATCATATGTGGATAGGAAGAAAGACATGTAAGATGTATGAATCAAGTGGAGATAGGAGAAAGGACTTATAAGATGAAGGAATCATATGTGGATAGGTGGAAGGACACGTCAGGTGAATGATTTATATGTAGATAGGAGGAAGGACACGTCAGGTGAATAAATCATATGTGGATAGGAGAAAGGACATGTCAGGTGAATGAATCATACGTGGATAAGAAGAAGGACACTTCAGGTGAATGAATGTTATGGGGATAGGAGGAAGGACACATCAATTGAATGAATCATACGTGGATAGGAGGAAGGACACGTCAAGTTAATGAATCATACGTGGCTAGGAGGAAGGTCATGTCAAGTGAATGAATCATATGTGGATATGAGGAAGGACACATCAGGTGAATGAATCATACGTGGATAGGAGGAAGGACACATCAGGTGATTAAATCATACGTGGATAGGAGGAAGGACACATCAGGTGAATGAATCATAAGTGGATTGTAGGAAGGACACATCAAGTGAATGAATCATACGAGGATAGGAGGAAGGACACGTCAAGTGAATGAATCATATGTGGATAGGAGGAAGGACACGTCAAGTGAATGAATCATACGTGGATAGGAGGAAGGAAACGTCAAGTGAATGAATCATACGTGGATAGGAGGAATGACACGTCAAGTGAATGAATCATACGTGGATAGGAGGAAGGACACATCAAGTGAATGAATCATACGTGGATAATAGGAAGGACACATCAATTAAATGAATCATACATGGATAGAAGGAAGGACACATCAAGCGAATGAATCATATGTGGATAGGAGGATGGACACGTCAAGTGAATGAATCATACGTGGATAGGAGGAAGGACACGTTAAGTGAATGAATCATACGTGGATAGGAAGCAGGACACGTCAGGTGAATGAATCATACGTGGATAGGAGGAAAGACACGTTAAGTGAATGAATCATGTGTGGATAGGAGGAAGGACACGTCAAGTGAATGAATCATACGTGGATAGGAGGAAGGACACGTCAAGTGAATAAATCATACATGGATATGAGGAAAGACACGTCAAGTGAATGAATCATACGTGGATAGGAGGAATGATAACTTATATATATATATATATATATATATATATATATATATATATATATATATATATATATATATATATATATATATATATATATATATATATATATAATATATATATATATATATATATATATATATATATATATATATATATAAATATATATATATATATATATATATATATATATATATATATATATATATATATATATATATATATATATATATAAATTACTTCCTAAGCTACAACCCTAGTTGGAAAAGCACGATGCTATAAGCCCAGGGGACCCAATAGGGAAAATAGTCCAGTTAGGAAAGGAAACAAAGAAAAATAAAGTATTTTAGGAAGAGTAACGTTAAATTTAATCTCCTATATAAACTATAAAAACTTCAACAAAACTAGAGGAAGAGAAATAAGTTAGAATAGTGTGCGTGAGTGTACCCTCAAACAAAAGAACTGTAACCCAAGACAGTGAAGACCATGGTACAGAGGCTATGGCACTCTCCAAGACTAGAGAACAATGGTTTGATTTTGGAGTGCCCGTCACTTAGAAGAGCTGCTTACCATAGTTAAAGAGTCTCTTTAAAGAGGAAAGTGGCCACTGAGCAATTAGTGCAGAAACCCCTTGGGTGAAGAAAAATTGTTTGGTAATCAGTGTAGTCAGGTGTATGAAGAAATGTATGAATTAAACCCGGATAGAATGAATGAAATAGATAGAAGATTGATCGTAAATGGAAAGGACAAATAACGTTTGAACAGGGCAAGTCGTATGCTCAGGAATCACGTATAAAAAGGCCTCAGTTGACGAGAGAGCGAATCGTATTAATAGGATTATGCCAATCTTAGGAAGAGGATGAATCATCCATAGTTTGGAGGAATCGTTCAAAGGGAAAGAATCGTGCACAAATAAGGCAATCCACTTTTGAAGAGTTGAATTCGAACACATAAATGACTAATCAAGTTTGAAGAGGAGGAATCATACACGTATAGAACAATTCCTATTAGAAAAGGATGAATCGAATTTGTTTAAGTGGAATCCCGCTTGAAGAGGAGGAATCGAACATTTGGAGGATGAATCACACTAGAAGAATAGGAAACGAACATTTAAAGGATGAATCACACTAGAAGAGGAGGAATCAACTACATATATGATAAAATATGATTGGAGATGTTTAATCAAACACATAAAGAACGGTTCACACGTTTAAAGGAAATGAATCATACACGTTAATGAAGAATCACACCTAAGTGGATTAATTGAACACGTCTTATGGGATTAATTCCACTTGAAGAGGAGGAATTGAACATGTATAGGATAAATCACACTTTGACAGTATGAATTAAACACCTATAGATCAAATCCCATTTGGAGAGGGCGAATAGAACACGTACAGTATACGACGAAACAGAAGTGAATATAGTGAGTTAGATACTAATAAATTGACTCACACGGGAATAGCAAGCATGAACTGTGATGAATCTTATTCGGAAGTTTATAATAATTGGTGGAGAAATAAGTCATAAAAGCAAAAGATAAATCATGGGTTCAGAAGATGAATCAAAGGCGAGAATGAATCATAAACCGAAAAGAGGAATGAGAAAAATCGAATACATTAGAGATGAATCTCCCGGGGGTCGGGTGTTCATTGGAGAACTGAATGAATCAAGTGAGAGCAGAATGAAGCATGAATAAGTCAATTATTATTTGATGAAAAACTTATCACTCTTGTCCAAGACTAATGACTGACATGTAGGCTGCATTATGCCTTAGTGGAGGAATCCTTTATCAATAAGATGAATAATCACCCACAAAGAAATGAGTCATGAATCCCTGAGCAAAGACTCGTGGGACTTATTAATAAGGGCGATAATCATTCGCGTGTATTTGTAATGGATGTTCATGAGATAAGATACCGAAAATAAAAATACAAAATTCATTTGCTGGAGTCTCTGATTATCGCGGCCGTTAGCTACATGCAATTCCAGGCAGATTAAAACTACTTAATTTTGAATACATCTTCTTTTCATACATTTATTCACTCGCTTTATTCGTTTATTCATTACTTGGTTTATTCATCTTTTCATCGGGCATTGATGCAATTTTGTTTTCAGTAGTAAGTTGTGTCATTAGTAAATAAACTATTGATTAAATATTTACTTAGTATTTTCTAGTGCTTTTGATAACACACACGAGCACTCTCTCTCTCTCTCTCTCTCTCTCTCTCTCTCTCTCTCTCTCTCTCTCTCTCTCTCTCTCTCTCTCTCTCTCTATATATATATATATATATATATATATATATATATATATATATATATATATATATATATATATATATATATATATATATATATATATATATTTTTTTTTTTTTTTTTTGGGGGGGGGGCTCAGTCCATGTCGTCCTGATGGATGTTCCTAAAGGGTAGCTTCCTAGGGTATATTTGACTACAGTGATATTCCCAGAGAATTTTACCTTAAGGTATCTAGAATTCTAACTCCTGGAGCGAATATCCCTAAATGAATCCTACAGGGACATCGCATAATATCAGAGGACGTATTCTTGACACGCCACATAGCTATCTTCAGCCCGAATAGTATTAACGCTTCGAGGGGTTACAGTGGCAAGAATCTAAAAACGAGAATTAAAGGAGAACAGTTCATAAGGTATCTCTCCTATCCCATTTCGAGTGTGTATATGATGATGACGTCAGCGCCATCTTTATACCTTTTCGTGTAGCTCTACTAGTCGGTGTTTTCCCTTGTGATCTCTTGTAATTTTGGATATTATTCAACCTTATGATACTTTCTCCGGCCTCTTCTGCCTCTGGAAAGTTGAGTATTATCTTCACTTTGTATAAATGTAAGCTCTTGTCGCTTTGAATCAAATCAAAAGTGATATTAACGGTAACAAGAGCTGTTGCCTACCGGAGGCATCCTGGATGCTGTCGCTCGCCATGCATGAGTCATTTAGTTAGCCAGAGCGACGTTCCTAGTTATTATGCTTTAATAAATCTAGCTATTTAGCTCCTCTAGGAATTCTTATATGATGCTATTAGTTTTCAGTTTTGGCGATTTAGGTGACCGATCCTACCATTTGCGAGGCTTAGCATCCTAGGCGTCTGGCCCTAGTACTTTCATGCATGATATAAGTTTTCCGAGCGTTATGTTATTGAAGCTATAGGCAAAAATTTTATACAATGTAAGATATTGTTGAATTTTCTTCTCCAAGATTGTATACGAGAGAGTAACGGGGATTTAGGTAATCGATTCTTACCGCGCCTAGGCTAGTAGCCTATGGGGCTTTAGTATACTTTCGCACACATCCCCGGTTGTTCTTTTCTCCTCTGGAGACTGAGTTCAATCCCTTCTCCCTCTGAGTAAGCCTTAGGCTTAGTTTTAGGGGTTCTATCTGAATAGTATTCAGGTATAACTATACTAGGATATGACTGTTCTAATCCTGTAACCAGAGTGACTGGTTTTTGGGTTTGGGGCAGAACATCAGAGTATTTAGTCTGTGGTCTGCGTCTTCCTAGCATAGAGAATGAGTTTCCTTTGCTAGGATAGGTGCAGACACAGGAGGCTTTGCCTCCCTAGCCCACATCTGAAGGAGTCTGTACGAGATGATTCCTTCTACTAGTGGTCTAGCAGACTGCCCTGTGTTGTTATTCTCGGGCTGGAGAATGAGATTTCTCCGTTGCCTAGCGAAATAACTACACCAAACTTTGTTCTGGTATGGAGGAAGGTAGCAAGTATTGCCAACCTTCCTCTCTAATAGACAAACCCTAGGTTAGGATGAGCTGAGTATGTCTCATAATAAAGCAAAGTTTACAGGACCCTTATCTCTTTCCCCCCTTCTTTCTTAGTGATGGCCTAGCGATCACATCTCTTGGCTGCAGTCCTATATGTGTACCTAGTGTAGGTTAGGATGTAGGACTGGTTCAGCTCTCTGCCGGCTGGCAGAGACCCTTTTTCTTCTGCAGAATGAACCCCAGATATCCCTTGGTCTCCCTCCCATCCTTCCATGTCTGCTGTTAGAGCCCGGCAGGCTTTGGGTATATAGTAAGCCTGAAAGCTACATTCTCCCCTTCCATAAGTTCACTCTTTCTGGGTGGAAGGCTGTACGGCAAGGCCGCCTTATAACCTTACATCCATACTGTTTCTCTTGTTAGTGTATTGTACCCCTAGGCCGGCTGCCGGCTTAAGCGGCCTGCAGCCGGGTAGGTGGAGGTGCTCTGGTTCGTAGTCACTGCCGGCTGGCATGGGTATCGCTACCTATGCCGGCCGGCAGTAGAAACACATCCCAAGATCTGCTGGCCACTACGATTAGCGGTCGGCAGCCGGGTGCTAGTGTTTTCAGTTGCCGGCCAGCAGTGATAGCCGGCCGTCACACATCTGCGAGCCACGGTTCTGCCACCCTTTAGTTCAAGATAGCATACCTTTGAACTATACAAGGGTAAATCCCGGCCAGCACGGCAGCATGCAATGCACAGTAGTAACTATATTTGTGGTGTAGTACACACTGCATTGATAAAACTACAGTATATAGTTTGTTGTAATATTAAAGTACTTCCAATATACTTAATGTTATCTTTTACAGCCTTTTGTTGAGACCGTACAGTATATAGAAAGTGAGTTCTTTCTGTATTCATTCTATCCCGTATATTGAAACTTTATTTTAAGGCGTCAGTTACACCTTAACTTTCCGCATAAGAAAATATATAAGGTATTCTTAGTTTTAATATCATAGGAGGTTACAGCAATTGGCTGGGCAGGAAATGCAATTATGTGTCTTTCCCTCTTTCTTTTCCAGCTTTACTGTATAAGCTACATGTATTAATAATAAGTGAAAAGCCTTCACTTGATACTCATGGATTTTCTTCTCTTTACAGAAGGGCCATCCGAAGTGCGGGAGTATGTTCTGCACTGTTCGCAGCAAAAACTTCTGTGGACTTGAGTTATGCAGGAAGCACTCAGCATGCGCAGTCTCCAAAGATGATCTCCGGTATTAGGACCCTCAAGTATGTACTATATGTTCTAACCTAATTACCAAGGCATTTGACACCCCTAAGTCGGCGGAGTCAAGGGATGCGGCTAGGGAAAAGTTGTGAACCTGGGTGAGGGGTTTTCAGAAAAACACTTCAGGCCCCTACCTTCCAAACGAGAAGATGAGGGCCTATCTTTTCCATAAGGCATCGGCTGATGCAGTCATTCCTCAGCCTCATGAGGAGTTACCAACCATCCAGATTCAGGTAGATTCTGAAGTCTCGACCGCCCTTCAAGACATCCAATTGGACGATAGGATGTCAGAAGTATCGGATTATACAGAGAAGGACCTTCTGGGAGAAGGTCAAGAGGAGGAGCTGACCCAGGCTCCAGAAATAGAAGGGGAAGAAATCGACGAGTTGTCGGTTACATCGGTTCCGTCCCCAGAACCTGTTCCCTCTACATCGTCTGCTATCCCAGGTGATCTGGGAAGGACTCTTTCTTCTATTGTTGAAATGATTCAACAAATACAAAAGAAGAATGATGAAAAGGAAGCTGCGATGAAACTGAAGATATGTAGACTCGCAGCATCACGTGGGCCCCAGAAGCGACTCAACATGAAGGATATTCCTTTGTGCTTGGATACTAATCCTTGGAGGTATGCCGAACACATGCTAATGACAACCGGGAAGATTGTTATATTGGAGAAGTTGGGCTCAATTCCCCTGGAAGATGTGGAATTTTGGCCCAACAAAGACTCTTACCTGGACTGCTATGTCCATCTTAGGAAGGAGCCAGCCTCAAAGGAGGAAACGGAGCCGAAGGAAGTCATAGTCCTTGACCATAGTAAAGCACAGGCGTTACTAGCAAGCTCGATGAAAGAGAGGGGCTTCACGAAATCAAAGGTGCCAGCTTTGAGTAAGGAGCTTCCCTCCTTTGTGGCTTCTCCAACCAGAGCCTTTCCCTTCATGGAAAAGGGATATAAGGCAGAATTGAAGACGGCGGAGGCAGGGAAACCATGCCCCTCCTTGAAGGAATGCAAGCCGTTATCCCTGACCTTACCCTTGGACCAAAAAGACTGGAAGGACACCCACCTTACCTTCTCAGTCGGGAAGTTGGAAGCTGATATTGCCGAACGTCAGTTTGGTGAGGAACTTCCAAAGCTATCGTAGTTTCTCTTGCGCAGAGAGCAAGAGACCAAAGAAAGACTTGCAGCATCGATGTCGCTGCAAACGACGTTAGAAACGATGGCAAGTGACCCCAAGAACCAGGACATGTTCATGGTAGTGGCCAAAACCCATCTGGCCACAGTTACGAAGGATCTCTATAACTCTATTAAAGCTAGGAGGGCCTGTAGTGAGTTCGTATTCGCCTCGGCTGCGGTGAGGCACGAACCGAGGAAACTGTTCTCCTCTTGCATCTGGGGTAAAGACCTCTTTCCAACAAGGTAGTTAAAGAAGTAGTAGACAAGGCCGCCACGGAGAATAGGAACCTTCGCCAAAAGTTTAGCTTAAATCTTAAGAGAAAGTCTTCTCCAGATGAGGGTCCTCAACCCAAGAAGAAGACAAAAAGGCCTAGGCTATCCTCTTGGAAGGGTAATCCCTACCGACAGCAACAACAGCAACTTCCTGCGACCGCAGTGCCTCAGATAGTGGCACAACCTCCAACCATGTACCAGTTTGTACCTCAACAAGTGGCGACACAGTTGCCAGTTTTTAACCCAGCTTTTGAAAGGCAAACTTCTTCCTTTCGCTCAAAAGCTAGAGGAACAGCCAGAGGTTCTTCTAGACGCTCTTCAAGGGGAAGGGGATTCAGGGGAGGTCGCGGTCAAGGAGGCAAGGCCTCAGGCCCACAGTAGCAGAAGTGAGATGCTTCCAGTAGGAGAGAGACTACATCTATTTAGGGATCGTTGGACCTTCGATCCCTGGGCCAACAGCCTAATAAAGAATTGACTATGTTGGAGCTGGAGCAGTCTTCCACCTCCATTTCCTCAGTTCTTCCAACACTCTACCCCCGTTCTGGAAGAATATGTTCGAGAACTTTTAGAGAAAAGAGTAACCCGAAAGTTAAGTCCATCAAGTTCCAAGGAAGGCTGCTTTGTGTTCCAAAGAAGGATACAGAAAAAACTCAGACTCATTCTGAACTTGTCGCTACTCGACAAGTTCATAGTGAACTACAAGTACAGGATGCTCACACTTCAACACATAAGGACCCTACTGCCCAAAAGGGCATACATTGTCTCCACAGACTTGTCAGACGCTTATTGGCACGTTCCAGTTTATCATCACCTCTCCTCCTACCTGGGGTTCAAGTAACAAAGAAGACTTTAAGCTTTCAGAGCCATGCCATTCGGGCTAAACATCAACATCAACATCAAAATGTCTCGACTATCTCCAGCTCAAAAGTTTCAGTAGTTGGGAGTACACTGGAATTTGGAGTTACATCGACTTTCCGTTCCTGGGAAGAAGAGGAAAGAAATAGCAGGATCTGTCAAGAGACTATTGATATCCAAACGGATATCAAGACGCGAACAGGAGACAGTGCTGGGTTCTCTACAGATTGCTTCGATAACAGATCTAGTGCTAAGAGTACAGGTAAAGGATGCAACAGAAGTCTGGAGAAAATGCGCATCAAACACGCGAAGAGATCTGATGAGACCACTACCGACTCGACTGAGAACGCTTCTCAAGCCGTGGTACATAGCCAAGCAACTGAAGAAATCGGTACCTCTTCAACCTCCTCCCTCGTCAGTTACTACCCACACAGATGCTTCAAAGGAAGGCTGGAGAGGCCACTCTCACCGGAAGAGAGTCCAAGGAGTTTCGTCCAATCTTTTCAAGTCATTTCACATCAACTTTCTAGAAGCCATGGCAATACTTCTGACACTAAAGAAAGTATCTCCTCGCCACTCGACCCACATAACATTGGTTCTGGACAGCTAGGTGATAGTGAGATGCCTGAATCGACAAGGGTCGAGATCGCCTCAAATCAACCAAGTGATGTTGGCCATATTATGTTTGACGGAAAGAAAGAAATGGCACAGGTCAGCAGTTCATATTCAAGGGTTCCGCAACGTGACAGCAGACGCTCTATCCAGGTTCACACCGGTAGAGTCAGAATGGTCCCTAGACGCAGGATCGTTCTCCTTCATCTTTAGTCAAGTCCCGGAACTGCAGATAGACCTCTTTGCGACAAAAGACGACAAGAAAATACATGGTTATGTGTCCCCGTACGAGGATCCGCTAGCGGAAGCAGCGGACGCTATGTCCCTAGACTGGAACAGATGGTCCTGGATTTACCTGTTCCCTCCGCACAATCTCCTTTTGAAGGTCTCTCAACAAACTGAGATCCTTCGAAGGGAAAGCAGCAATAGTGGCCCACAAGTGGCCAAACAGCGTTTGGTTTCCTCTGGCATTGGAACTACGACTGAAGTTTGTACTGGTACCGGATCCATCCCTGTCTCAGTGAGTACAGAAGTTGACAGTCTTCGCTTCATCAGAGAAAATCCCGGAACCTGCATCTTATGATTTTCTCTGCTTAGCGATGAGAAAAAGATTTGGGGTATCGAGAGACAGTATAGACTTTTTGGAGGAGTATAAGTCCAAATCTACCATAAGACAATATGAGTCATCATGTAAGAAGTGGGTGTCCTTTGTCAAGGCGAAGAAACCAAAAGAAATCTCGACAGACTTCTGTTCATTTTTCTTCATTCACCTTCATGTGCAAGGTTCAGCAACCAACACAATATCAACGTGCAAGTCTGCCTTGACAAGACCGATACTATATACCTTCCAGGTTGACCTTTCTAACGACATTTTGAGTAAAATTCCGAAGGTCTATGATAAGCTTAGACCTTCAGCGCCTGCAAGACCCATTTCATGGGCACTAGATAAGGTTCCTCATTTTGCCTCAATAATGAACAATGAGGAGTGTGCTTTGAAGGATTTGACTCAAAAAGTTATATTTCTGTTTGCACTCGCGTCGGGGGCTAGAATTAGTGAAATAGTGGCTCTCTCGAGAGAGAACTGAATCCGTTTCCATACCCAACGTTTCTTGCCAAGAACGAGCTACCCACCAACAGGTGGGGTCCCTAAAAAATCTGCCCTCTGAAGGAAGATGCATCTCTATGTCCAGTGGAGTGCCTAAAGGTCTATCTTCATAGAACTTCAGACTTTAGAGGAGGACAGTTGTTCAGAGGAGAAATCTCGGGTTCAAATTTATCTCTGAAACAACTAAGGGCGAAACTCATCTATTTTATTCGCAGAGCGGATCCAGACTGTACACCTGCAAGTCATGATCCGAGGAAAGTTGCCTCTTCCATAAATTTCTTTAATAATATGGACTCTGAACATCTTCGTTCGTACACCAGCTGGTAGTCATCCAAGGTGTTTTTATGCACTATGCGAAGCAAGTGGAGCAACTCAAGAGGTCTATGGTAGCAGCAGCTAGAGTTCTTAAACCTGCTGTTTAAATCTGCGAGGAACAGTGTAATTAATTTGGGACGATTAATTAAAAGGGTGGATGTGTAGTCACAGACTGTTACTACAAACTGAGTGATAGGCCACTAACGTGTCCTTACGAACTGTTCCATTGACTTTGGTGAACTAAGCATAATACAGACACGTGTGCTAGTGTAAATAAACAGTAATGGCGACTTTCCGCCCGCTATGATATATTCACAGGAATTTAGATAAACGAAAACGGTATGAATCAATAAGTTCTTCTGTGATATTAGTTATTAATGTTGATGACCTGCGTATGTTATTGCCTGCATTGAAATCTTGCTGCAACATTTTATTGGAGCAAGCTGCCAATAGGCTTATGCGCGTCGGTAATACAGGTGGAAATTTTCACATGGACGGGCTTGAATAAATGTTGCATATTCTTACATGATATGTTATGCAGTCAAATATTTTTTGGGGATCAATCGTTAGTGATGTCTATGAATAACAGTTTTATAGAGAGCTGTCACTGGGCAAGGTTGCACAAAGAAAAACAAAGAAATGAATGAAGGAAAGGAAAAGAAAAGGAGTGAGACCTGTTGATAGACTGTTCTCTTGGAATAGGAGAGAAATGAATTGATATACCTGTTTACTGAAATGTTAATTGGAGTATATATACGGAAAAAAAAATAGTACATAAATTATCGTTTATAACCTGGTCAATAAGCACTCTTTGTGGGAGCATGGATATAAGACGACAACATGACCATGAATTTGTAGGAGAGATTTATCTGCATCACGTTCATATGAATATCATTATGACCAAAGGTTATCCCTGTAATGGCATTCAGTGTTTTATGATGTGACTATGTATATTTAATATTACTTTTACTTACTATTTATGTTTAGTTTATAACCTTATTAAATCTACAACAACAAAGAATGAACCTTACCGGTACCAGTGTCAGACTGATGTCCTAAATTTTATAAATTCAATTCTGCTGGTTGTGTGGGCAAGTATTATTTGAATATTTTAAGTAGTCCTCAAATACAGGTTTCCGAAAGAGAAAAACCATCTTTTTACAGGTGATTCAAGAAGGGGAATGTCACAGTTGCCTCAGAATAGATTGGGTAAAGAGCCGCACGAAGGTCTTTTATAACGAATGCATTCAATATCTTCACACTTTAAATTAGAAGTCGATATTTAATATATGAAAGTATTATGAATATCAAGTAATAATATTTTAAATTTAATTACCCAAGGGATTCATGTAATCCCATGGGTTTTAGAACTAGAAATATTTATCTTTATAAAGATAACTTATGGAAGAGTCTGCTATCGTATTTGATAATATTTTGAATCAAGAAAATCGCTAAATATTGAATGCATCACTCCCACTCAGCTTTTAGAATTTGCAATATTTTGTGGCCTTATCGACACCACTCCAGTTTTGAACATGTTAACTATGTTTCATGCTATTGGAATATTCCATTTTCTTAAAAAAAATACTGATTTTTTTTTTGTTTGGGGGGGGGAGGGGGCTTATTTTTCCAATCGCTATTTACCATACGCAGAAAACTTGGCTTTGAAAAGTCATTAAAAAAATATGTAACATTAATCTGAACTTAATTTCATGTGTTACGTGTAAGAAATTTATTTAACACTATTCCAAAGCAACGCTTCAATAGCAAAATTATTAAGATTGGTATATTGCCGTCTGTAGTAGTTTTGAAGTTACTGATTTAAGTCTGCTACGATTCCTCGTTGTTCTCGATGGCTTTCTTGAACCGGCCTTTTGATAGTTAAATATTATCATTACTATTACTTGCTAAGCTATAACCCTAGTTGCAAAAGCACAATGCCATAAGCCCAGGGATATCAACAGGGAAAATAGCCGAGTGAGGAAAGGAAACGGCGAAAATAAAATATTTTAAGAAGAGTAACGACATTAAAGTAAATATCTCCTTTATAAACCATAACATCTTTAACAAAACAAGAGGAAGAAAAATAAGATAGAACAGTGTGACCAAGTGTACCCTCAAGCAAGAGAACTCTAACCCAAGACAGTAGAAGACCATGGTACAGAGGCTATGGCATTACTCGAGACTAGAGAACAGTGGTTTGATTTTGGACTGTCCTTTTCCTCGAAGAGCTGCTGCCCATAGCTAAAGAGTCTCTTCTATCCTTACCAAGAGGAATGTAGTCACTGAACCATTATAGTACAGTAACCCCTTGGATGTAGAAGTACTGTCTGGCCAGTCTAATGACGCCATAACTCTCTAGCTGTAGTATCTCAAGGGGTGGCTGGGGCCCTGTCCAACCTACTACCTACAATTAGGTCTTTTATGCACCTTTGGGAAATAAGTAAAAGTGCTTGTTCACTAATTATCCAAAATCTTTTACAATATTTCTGATAAAACGGAATGTTCATTATTAAACTCGTTACAACAAGTTTAGGAGGATTTACCTGTTTTGGCTTTTCGAATCTATGAAAGTGGGAGGTTTTTATATATGTTTCTGACAAAGTCGTGATAATTGATTTATATTGTGCACTCAACTTGGCATTTCTTACGAAGGGAAATTAAAAAGCTAAGGAATAACAGTTCATATTTATCCTTAACAGGTAACTATACTAGTTTCGCAGTTACTGACCAACCTATATTCTTAGGAATTTGTATAAGTTAATGATTTAAAGGCCACTTATGAATAGTAGAGACAAGGGCGTGTTAATGCCTTAGCTAGCAGGACAATGCCCTACAAACTGACCACATATTGTATACACATGTTGGCTCTCAAGTCGCCTCTCCACTCAATCTAGGACCACGGAGGGCTAGGCAATGGCTGCTGATGACTCAGTAGGTAGACCTATAGGCTCACCCAAACCTTCCATCCTTAAATGACAAGGTTAGTGAGGTTACAGATACTACAAGAAACTATCAAGCTTGAGCATGACTCGAAACTCATTTCAGCTGATCACCATGTAGGGACGTTTCCAAAAGGCCACCACAACACTTTAACGAGTTTCTTTTGTAAGGAGGTTTCTTGCAACATAACTCCCGTCTCTAGGTTATATTCTTTTTTATTGTTGAGGTAAGAATTTCTCTATTCTGATTTCCGAGATTTATAGCCTTCCTTCTTTGTAAAAAAAAATTATTAATTCGATGCTTAATGTGACGAAAGATTATAGTTTTGTTCCGCCTGATTCATTTCTTTTATTTTATACTGATATGGAGTTTGTAAAGGGAATCTTATGCAGAGAAAATATTGGTGAAAAAAATAGCCTTTATATCTAGATGTTAATGGGTTTAGATACAGTAATTGTAATAGTACTGAAGATATTTTAACCTCAATGAAATACCAGTGACTGATCTGCATTTTAGTGGATAGTTGTATTTTTAGCTATACCTAAACAAAACGTAATTTCAATCTGAAATTCCTCTTAAAAATATACTTTTCTCATTCGTATTTCAGTAAAATACAGGCGAACGTAAGTTCTACTCTACTTTGTTATTATCTTTTACGGGTTGGTGACTGTAATATCACGGCTTCGCGTCAATGTATCGGTTTTTAAAACGGTAAATGTCTGGCAACATTTGTGCCAGGATTTTTTTTTTTTTTTTTTTTTTTTTTTTTTTTTTTTTTACGGGAAAAAGGAACTGGAGAAAGAGGTGAAACCACAGTGTAGCGTCAAGAAAAGGAATTAGACTTGCTGCCTATAAAGATAGCGTCAATTTTCTGAGGAGCTGATGGGCAGTTGGAGTGTTTCAGTTTTGAAGATTCTTGATATATTCAGCAGGTGGATAGTAACTTTGAAAATACATTTGCTTCAATATTTCTCTGAAGTCTCACACACATACACACACTCATATATATATATATATATATATATATATATATATATATATATATATATATATATATATATATATATATATATATATATATATATATATATATATCACTTATTTTTTTTGAGAATCCGACATGGGTTTTCTCGTGCATATGCCATCTCATTATGTATGAAAACTTTTAATTGCATTTTTAAATTGTTGAGAGTTTATCCCATTTTTTTTTTTTTTTTTTTTTTTTTTTGATGGACAAATATATCTAGTTGAGTTTTCTTTTTAGCGACTGTAGCTAATGATAACAATATCACTCTTAGATAAACCGTAATTTTAATCGGAAACTCTCCATAAAAATATATTCTCAGCCGTATTTCAGTAAAATACAGTCGTCCGTAATTTTGATCCTACTTTGTTATTTTCATTTACAGGTTGATGGCTGTAATATAACTCCTTTACGTTAATGTATTTGTATTTAAAATGGTAAATGCCTGACAACATTTATTCCAGGATTTTATCGTGTTTTTATGCAAATTTTAAATAGTGCAGTAGCAATTCTAATATTGAAAATGATAATGAACCACATTTGACTCACTATCCTCTCCTACTCCATCCATGCATAAGGTTTTAATTAATTCTAGATGTAAAGTAATTATGTCATCAAATTAAATTAAAACTGCAGCTTTATGCAAATCACTTCATTTATGACTAATACATTATTCTTTTAAACACTCCCGTCCCTCAAAGGGACTTTTAAAACGGATTGACAACCTAATTTGGAAATCCTGAAAGCGGATACATTTTAATATGAAGCGTCATTCGTTTAACGTCAGGCAAAAACCTTATTAGTATTCCATAACTCAACTGATATGTCTTTCTTGTGACTCAAATTGTCCCGGAAATTCGAAAATATATATCACCTAAATCGCTGCTTGTCAGCTTACCTCACCCGAACTTTTTTGATTCAATGCTGAGAGGAAAGGAGAGTTCTTTTTTTTTTTTTTTAGCTACTCGATCTGAAATATACAGTATATACTGTGTCTCATTCTTTACTGTGTTTTAAATATTATTTTGTTGCATTTTCATAGCTGTATTATTTCTAGAACCTGTAAACCAAAAGATGAATATTTACTGTATTTTAGATATCTCTTTGTTGCATTTACATAGCTGTTAGATTTTAAGAACTTGTAAACTAAAAGACTTGAAACCTTCATTTTAGATATTCCTTTGTTACATTTTCATAGCTGTTAGATTTCAATAACCTCTTAACAAAAAGACTTGAAACTTTGCTCTATTTTAGATATCCCTTTGTTGCATTTTCATGGCTGTTAGATTTCAAGAAACTATAAACCAAAAGAATTGAAACTGTATTTTAGATATCCATTTCTTACATTTTCATAGCTGTTAGATTTCAAGAACCTGTAAGCCAAACAAATTTAAGAAACAAATAATTTTTAATCTAGTGTTAAATGTATCTCCAGCAAAGTTATATAGTATACAAAGAAAACTTACTTGTCAAACGTCTAATTACAAGCCTCCCTCTAGACCACATAATATATACTGGATATTACGATTACTTGAGAACCAACCCATCAGTGTTTTAAATTTAGAATGGAGGAAAAAAAAAAAAACTCGATTAAGATATGACGGTAACATGAGGATACTCGGTTGTCAAGGCAAGTCTCCTTTTTTTTTATATTATAATTTTTTTATTTATTTATTTATTTATTTATTTATTTTTTTTTTTTTTGCATCAGCATTCGATTTAGTTAAATTATGATTTTACGGTTGCTGATCAATGATTGATATGAAATGGTACTCCGATTCAAGTTAGAAAGTTTATCCATTTTAAGGCCATAAGTTCCTAATCTTAGTTATTTTGATAATTCAATTTATTGGTATATAACAAAATGCCAAAAAAGGCAGACCGTTGTATAAGTTCTAAAAAAAGTAATGACTGAAATCTGATTTTTAATCAACTGTGTACACTGTCTTTCAATTATAATTTAAATATATATATATATATATATATATATATATATATATATATATATATATATATATATATATATATATATATATATATATATATATATATATATATACATGTATATATATATATATATATATATATATATATATATATATATATATATATATATATATATATGTGTGTGTGTGTGTGTGTATATATATATATATATATATATATATATATATATATATATATATATATATATATATATATATATATATATATATATTCATATACTATGATAGTTTGTTTCAGCATTTGATGTAAAATCTAAGATAACAATTAACAGACTTGGGTCAGTTGGGATACTGAGTGTATCATTGCGATATTTAAATACGTTACGTGATCACTTGCCTGAAGTATTTAAGTTCTCTCTCTCTCTCTCTCTCTCTCTCTCTCTCTCTCTCTCTCTCTCTCTCTCTCTCTCTCTCTCTCTCCGTAGTAGTAGTAATAGCCTTCTTAGTTTACCCTCCTAAGGGAGTATCATCCTAATAATAGAGCCATCAAATATTCAGTGGCTTAATATGAAATTCATATGTTCGCGTTTATCTTTGAGGTGGTCTATTTTACATGCTGTCATATGATACCATATTAAATATCCTTCTCTTATCAATTTATAACGGATGTAATCATATAATTTATAGGTGTTTATATTGTGTCGAACTGGAATGAATACCTTTTTTTTATATTTTTGTTTAGAAATTATAATGTAACTTTCAGTCAGATAGTGTTTTTTTGTGTGTGTTTTTTTTTTTTTTACGAAATAATGGAATTCATAAAAGGCATATGATAATCATAAAAACCAATGTGCATACTAGGTTGGTTTGCTATGAACGATCAGACTGAAGTCACCCACTGTCATCAATCCACAGTCATGAAAATTACCAAACCACAGACATGACTAAGGACGTGACTGCATATATATATATATATATATATATATATATATATATATATATATATATATATATATATATATATATATATATATATATATATATATATATATATACCTTTGAGTTGTAATTAGCTTATGTTTTAAGGCTTCAGTAAGTCTCCAACTTTTCGATGCATGCGTTAGGAATGGTAGGAACTTCTGATTAAATACTTTTCTTTTGGGAGAAAGTGGCATTTTTCTTTTCATAATCTCATTTTGTTTACCAAAAGCTCTACATCCGATACTTATTCTTCTTTTCTTCTTTTAATTTTGGTCCCATGTACGTGTATTCATTAAAAATCTCTAGTTGTTCGTTGTATGTATATATATATATATATATATATATATATATATATATATATATATATATATATATATATATATATATATATATGCGTATATATATATATATATATATATATATATATATATATATATATATATATATATATATATATATATATATATATATATATATATATATATATATATATATATATGTGTGTGTGTGTGTGTGTGTGTGTGTGTGTGTGCACGTGAACGTATGTATAAATACGTGACAGTATATCACTAATTGTAGAAAAAGTTGTTTTTCTCTTTCAAATGCTTTGTCTCAAATGAACCAGGAATATTGAATTCAACCTGAATCGCGAATAACGTATACGTAAATAAAGTTACTCACGAAAGTGTTAATAATATATCAATGCCTCGAAATTATTTCAGTATGGTATAGTGCTCTGGAATACTGTCACAACTGTTTTCATTATATTTAAATTCACAAAAATTGTAAAAAGCGATGTACATACACATTTGGAATATTGGTTATATGAAAGCTTTTTTTCTGGATTCATTCGGTCATCTAAAAGATATGTTTTGAAAATTTTCTCCGTCAATTTCCTAAACGGTTAACTAAAAAAAAATGTTGAAATATTACAATGTTCCATCAATAATGACTAAAGTGATGAAGTATTAAGTCTTTCAAAATGAAATCTAATATTTTCTCTTTACGAACGTCAGTATTGTATCATTCAGCAGGTCAAAGCACCCTGGGAGGAATTATTATTATTATTATTATTATTATTATTATTATTATTATTATTATTATTATTATTATTATTATTATTATCATTATTATTATTATTATTATTATTATTATTATTATTATTATTATTTAAAACTAATTTTACATTATTAAAACACTTAATGTGTGTGGGAGAGTTCAAACCATACAGAGCTATCTAGCCGCAAAAGCTCTAAAGTAAAAAAAGTATATTACACAAACTGGTCATCCCCTCCTCTTTAGGGCATACCAAGAGCAACAAAAGACTTGCTATTCTAGGACAAAAATCAAGAAGAAGCCACCACACTATTGATTAACCTGGCTAGCCTGACATCGCAATTCAATCTTTTTGATGCAAAGATGGTTTTCTTTCCCCCAAGATACAGATATCCTTTTTTCAGTCATAGCAAAGTATGGCAATCCCATTTCCTTGGCCTCTGGAGTTATGGGGAGAGCCAATATGCAGAGCCATAGGAGCAAAGGAGCGAAGGCTTTGCCAACGTCAAATAGTGCTGACAATACGGAATGATTGTTTCTCATAGGAAAGCAACCACCCTGCAAGTCTACATGAAGGGAGATAGAGACACTTCATAAGTTCCCCATCGATGCTTTCAACATAAGTAGGAGTGACCAAAACTATGTGGGCCACTCTGGCTAGCTTTGTCTTTGCACCGTATACCCCCAAAGGCATATACATGAAAACCATACTGCGATGGCCTCTCTTCTACAATCATATGATAGAAAGTGACTAGCTACCTCCTCCCCTTCGAGCTCTGAGACATGCCGTGATAGTTCATATTCAAGCTAGAATGTGGGATCATGCCACCATTGCTATGCATGATCTGCAGTTGGATCCCCTTCAGATTGGCTACCACAGAGTCCTATGGCTAGGTGAAACTAACCATGACATACGTCCTTCCTGTTCCCACGGAAATATTTTTTTTTTTTTTTTTTTTTTTAATTGCTTACACATTAAAGTTTTCAAAAATGTATAATTTTGATACTCTCCTCCCAAAATTGAAGATAATACATAGTTGAGCCTTCCTATAATATATAGGGCTAATATATATATATATATATATATATATATATATATATATATATATATATATATATATATATATATATATATACACACCACGCAATCTTGTTACAGCATTCTTCCAGTTGGCATATTGCCTTTGTTTAAAAAGTAGATGACTGAGTGTGACTCCTGTTAAATTTACAGGCTTGGCTGCATGTACTGTAGTTACTAGCTATTTATACCATATGACAATATTAATGAAACATAAAGAAGAGAGTTTGCTCACTTTCGCATTGCACCCTACATACAGTATTGTATACTTCTGTGTGTGATTACATATATTTTTTCCTCTTTCATCAAGAGTTGAGAGAAGGGACTATCTTCGATTTCTCGGTCAATTTTCCACGATGAATCCTTTTCAAAAGGATCAACCTATTGGTGAAAACAGTACACAAACATCGAGAAAAAAAAGAAAAAGAGAAAAAAAAGACCATTTCTTTGATCACCTTTCGAAAAATGAAATCAGAAGTAACTCTGAATCATCCTAAACTTAACTTGCCTCAAAATTATGATATTGGAAATCTTGACATAATTTTGTTAATGTTATTAATCTTGTCGGATTCTTATAATTAATCCAGTCATGTTTTAAAAGTGTTCATGATATTACACACATCAAAAAAATAAAAGATCAAGATGGTGTAGTACAGTACTTAGAAAGGAGGAAGACATTGTAAAGAGATGGAAAGAATATTTTGAACAGCTGTTAAATGAAGAAAATTATAGATTATTAAGAGATGATGAACTGGTGAATTTTAGGCAAGAGGTAATAAATGCACTGAAGAAGATGAAGAATGGGAAGGCAACTGGACTAGACATGATCCCTGTGGAAGCATGGAAAGCCTTAGGAGATGAAGGAGTGGATATACTGTACGATCTCATGATAAAGATTTTTAAGCGGGAAAAGATACCAAATGTGGTGTGGGAGTATATTGATCCCAATCTTCAAAGGGAAAGGGGATGTCCAAGAGTGTGGAAATTACAGAGGTATTAAATTGATGTCCCACACTTTGAAGATACTGGAAAGGATGATAGATGCCAGACTAAGAGAAGAAGTAGAAATAGGTAAAGAGCAGATGGGATTTATGAAGGGGCAGGGAACAACAGATGGTGTAT
>NC_090730.1:38186207-38191207 GCF_036898095.1 Palaemon carinicauda
GTCTGATGCCTGTGTGTTTAGTGTAGCAGGTAACTCTGTGGTTAGCTAAAGATAAATATATACCTGTAAAATAAAACTGTTGAGCTTAGAAGTGCGTAATCAAAAGAATTCATATTAATTTTACGAAGTGCTGAATTGAAGAATATCATTTGTTTAACTGCAATTCGTAAAATTAATAAAAATGCTTTCGATGTCGAATTCACAAGCTCATTGACTTCGTTTTACAGACTTCGTTCTTAACAGTTTACCTTTTGCTAAACACAGCAATGCCTGCTACAATATACTTGCAGCTGTCAGACATCTCCTTAGCTTTAATGAAGTGGCCGTACTATTTAGCCGAATGGCTTAATGGTACGCTCACTGTCATACAAGTATCCTGGATCTGGGTTCGATTCCTGGCCTGTCAGATGTTATTGTCTTTGAGTGGTTTCGCCTTGGGATTCTGATCCCTAGGTCAGAATTTAGGCATTAATGTGTTGAGATATATTTCTTATTTGAATATGAAGAAACACTTTAAATGTCACACACACACACACACACACACACACACACATATATATATATATATATATATATATATATATATATATATATATATATATATATATATATATATATATATATATATATATATATATATATATATATATATATATATATATATATCTGTGAGTATGTCTGTGTTTGTGTTTGTGTTTTTTTATTCCTCTATCACTCAACTTAGAAATTCCAAAAAGGTAGAGGGAACAGGAGTAATCTTATATTTGCCGCTATACGACTTCAAAGGAGAGAAAAATAACGTTCTTTTCATTTGAGCATTTCACTGGCATATTTTGAGGACATCGTAGAGTCAGCAAGAAGTTATTTCGATATCTGTCTTTGAAGTATTATATGCTCATATAAAAAGGGAAAAGAAAATTGAGATGATATTGAATGTTTCCTTTTAGATATATTAATATATTTTTTACATGAATAGTAGTTCTTATTTAAAAGTGTGGAAGATTTACATTTTGTTTAGTGGCTACTTTCCACTTGGTAAAGATAGAAGAGACTTGAGCTATGGTAGGCAGCTCTTATAGGAGAAGGTTACTCCAAAATCAAAATATTGTTTTCTAGTCTTGGGTAGTGCCATAGCCTCTGTATGGTGGCCTTCCAATGTCTCGGGGTAGAGTTCTCTTTCTTGAGGGTAAACTCGAGCAAAATATATCTCTTTCCTTATTTCCGTTCCTCACTGATCTATTTTCCCTGCGAGAGCCCTTGGTCTTATACTGTAGGGTCCAGTTTTTCCAACGAGGGTTACACGTTAACTGATAATAATAATAATAATATTTCGGGAGTAGACCCTCTTTTAAGCAGGTTTTATTAAAAGATATTGCTGCCTCAGTGGCGTTAATCTTGTAATTAACTTTTTCTATAGTTCTTATTATCTTTTTCTCTTCATTTGAACAATCTGTCAGTAACTGGGAAAGGGACATATCAATAGGAAGGTGATGAAGACCATATCATTCACAATTTGTCTTTAATATATCACAACACATTGTAAAAGTACAAGTACAGATAATATGTACAAAGTATAAAACACTATCACAATGTTAGTGCACACAAAGTAATGGTCACTTTTGTACAAAAAATTATAAATTACGTGGAGTTAAGTTTAACACATCCTTCGACTCAACCGGTTTCGAGCATTGAGAAGATTTTTTGCTCATTGTCAAGAGTGAACTGAAATGCAGGTATTGTTTTGATGGCTTATATACGGAGTCCTGCTTCGAGATTCCATCTTCAGTGGTTAAGAATCGCCCTAGGGTGGAGACCGTTAATCCTATTGGGTTCTGGCCTCTGCCTGGCCAGGATGTTTGGTGGGATTATTGACTCTGGTTCTGTCAGGAGATAATCCCTGTTTTGACCTTTGGCTATATCAGTCCTGTCATAGTTGTTATTGCGTGGACTATTGTTGGTGGTGGACTTTATACATGTTGGCAATAAGGTCCCTTCTTGCGTGGTGTTGAGGTTAGGTCTTTGTTGTTGAATAAAAAGAGCTTCCATTATCCGGAGACATCTGTTGTCAGGGGCACGGCCGATGATGGTTACATTTTTCATTATATGCTCCCTTGTTGTCTTGAAATTATGTTTTTGGATGCAAGGCATTTTTATTGCACCCTGTTGCACGTGGCAAGATAATCTCTTAGAAAGACGTATCGTCGTCATCCCGATGTAGGTGCCAGGACTTTCCTGGACGAGGCATTTATATCGGTACACTACGTTCGTCTTTTTCAAGTCATCTTGCATGGCAGGGGCAGGGTTTTTTTTTTTTATTATCAAGTCTCGTGTTTTTGCTGATTGGTAATAAATTTTGAGGTTGATTTCAGTATCCTCTGCCGTGGCAAAAACGTTGTTTTTTATTTTATTTTTCATAATCTTTTCTTCTTCTTTGTAGTTTACGCTCAGAATGCCTTTATAGTAAAGATTTATTTTTGCTGGCGTGTTGGTATCATCAGGGCCTTCATTCTGGTACCATTTCTCGATTTCTTTTTTAATTTGCCGATTAATGTCCTTATTCGTGAAGCCATTATTCACCAGAATTTTAGTAACTGTCAAGTTCCTCGTGGGTGCCTCTCCACGAAGAACAGTGAGAAATGGCTCTCCGAATAAAATCCTTAATGGTGGTAGTTTTATACCGACTAGGGCACTCACTGTCACCATTCAGACATAGGCCGAGATTTGTTGGTTTTATGTAAACCGAGGTATTAAAGCTATTATTGCTTGTTTCTACAAGGACATCAAGGAAGGGGAGACGTCCTTGGAGGCTGTGCTCTAGGGTGAACCTGAGCGAGCGGCATTCCTCGAAAATTCGTCGAAGTTCTTCTATGTTCTCCTGATTGGCCGTTTTTATTAAAGTATCGTCAATGTAGCACACATAGAGGTCTGGTTTACTGATTTTTCGAAAAACTCTCCCCTCGACTACTCCCATATAAAAATTAGCAAAGAGGACGCCTAAAGGGGACCCCATAGCGACTCCATCTTTCTGAATAAATATATGGCCCTTATGGGTAGTGAAAGGGGCTTTCTTGGTACATATTTCTAATAGTGCACGGAGAGAGGCCTCGGGGATGTTGAGGGTGGGTGTCGTTGTATCCCTATAAACTCTGTCCATTATGAATTTTATTGTTTCATTCACGGGAACGTTAGTAAATAGGGACTCGACATCCATGGAGGCAATAACTCCGTCACTTGTGGAATTTCTCAGTTTTTCTAGGAATTCTGCTGATGATGTCACACAATATTTATTGGGGATATAGGGTGTGAGCAAGATGTTCAGTCTCTTAGCAAGCTGGTATGTAGGGGCAGGGCACTGGCTGATAATAGGCCGGAGAGGGTTCCCTTGCTTGTGCGTTTTTACATTTCTGTATAAGTAGCCGAGCCCAAAATCACCTGAAATAGGTGGCAAATGGACGGCGTTGGTGGCAGTATTAATGGATTATATAAGGCTGTTTGCTTCCCTCTTGATATCCTCAGTGGGGTTGCGGGACAATCGTTCAAATTTTGAGGTATCAGCCAAAATTTTATCTAGTTTCTCATGGTACTCCTCTGTATTTATGAGAACGAAGGCGGCAGTTTTATCTGCACTTCGTACAGTGATGCCTTCTTGCAATCTAAGAGCCTTGGCAGCATCTCTCATCTCCTTCGTGACAATCCCACTCCGATGTTGGCCACGGTCAGTGAGGGCTTCTGCCAAGAGTAGGGGTTGGTGGGCATCAGTCGTCCGTAGGGGACCTCTACGTTCATTTTCTTGGATGGTGTCAAGGAGGAGCTCGATTTCCAATCTCTTGTCAGTCGGTCTTGGGTTGGTCATGTAGTGGCAATTAAGGCCTAAGCATAATATTTCTTCTTGAGCAGGCGTGGGAACGTAATTGGTGAGATTTACATATTCTTGCCTCTTTTCTGGGATCCTAAGTTTGCCTCCATTGATATTAATGAGTTTTCTTATTACAGTTTTGGTCCAATTTCGTTGGTCTTTCTCTTTTAGTTTATTAAGGAGGTAAGAGATATTTTCCGGGTAGGTAAGGTGATTCCTTTGTAGATCATTGTCATCAGGTTGCCTTTCATCACTTTCTTCAATAATACTGTGGTCTAGATTGTCTTGTTCCTCTCTCTCAATGTATCCCGGGACCTCTTCAGAAGGGCGTGCTTGATCAATGGCGATGTTCTGGATTTCAGCCCATTCACTCTGCAGACGAGCAAGGCGTGCATATAGATCTTTCTTTTCACGTAGTTTAGTATCCAAGCACTAGTCCTTGGGTCATTACGTGCTGAGGGGTCATGCAGTCTAAAATTTGTATATTTCGGGAGTAGACCCTCTTTTTAGTAAGTTTTATTAAAAGTGATTTCTGCCTCAGTGGCGTTCATCTTGTAATTAACTTTTTCTATTGTTTTTATTATCTTTTTCTCTTCATTTGAACAATCCGTCAGTAACTGGGAAAGGGACATATCAATAGGAAGGTGATGAAGACCATATCATTCACAATTTATCTTTAATACATCACAACACATTGTAAAAGTACAAGTACAGATAATATGTACAAAGTATAAAACACTAGCACAATGTTAGTGCACACAAAGTAATGGTCACTTTTGTACAAAAAATTATAAATTACGTGGAGTTAAGTTTAACACATCCTTCGACTCAACCGGTTTCGAGCATTGAGAAGGTTTTCTGCTCATTGTCAAGAGTGAACTGAAATGCAGGTATTGTTTTGATAGTTTATATACGGAGTCCTGCTTCGAGATTCCATCTTCAGTGGTTAAGAACCGCCCTAGGGTGGAGACCGTTAATCCTATTGGGTGGTGGCCTCTGCCTGGGCGGGATGTTTGGTGGGATTATTGACTCTGGTTCTGTCAAGAGATAATCCCTGTTTTGACCTTCGGCTATATAGTTAGATAAATGGTAAAGGAAGAAGTTATTAATGCAAGGATTTATGGCAATTGAATATGATGAAATT
>NC_090730.1:38196207-38212773 GCF_036898095.1 Palaemon carinicauda
ACCCAGAACCTGTTCCTTCTACATCGTCTGCTATCCAAGATGAACTGGGAAGGACTCTTTCTTCCATTGTTGAGATGATCCAACAAATTCAAAGGAAGAATGATGAGAAGGAGGCTGCAATGAAACTAGAGTTACGTAGACTTGCAGCATCATGTGGGCCCCAGAAGCGGCTCAGCGTGAAGGATCTTCCTTTGTGGTCAGATACCAATCCTTGGAGGTATGCCGAACACATGCCAATGACAACCGGGAAGATCGTGATCTCAGAAAAGTTGGGAGCAATTCCCCTGGAAGAAGTGGAATTTTGGCCCAACAAAGATTCTTATCCGGACTGCTATGTCCGTCTTAAGAAGGAGCCAGCCTCAAAGGAGACGGAGCCAAAGGAGGTCATAGTTTTTGACCATAGTAAAGCTCAGACGTTACTAACGAGCTCGATGAAAGAGAGGGGCTTCACTAACTCAAAGGTGCCCGCCTTGAGTAAGAAGCTTCCCTCCTTTGTGGCCTCTCCTACCAGAGCCTTTCCCTTTTTGGAAAAGGGATATAAGGCAGCCTTAAAGGCGGTGGAGGCAGGGAAACCATGCCCCTCCTTGGAGGAGTGCAAGCCGTTATCTCTCACCTTGCCCTTGGACTAAGAAGACTGGAAAGACGTACACCTTACCTTCTCAGTCGGGAAGCTGGAAGCTGATATTGATGAACGCCAGATCGGTAAGGCACTTCCAAAACTGTCGGAGGTTCTCTTGCGTAGAGAGCAAGAGACAAAGGAAAGACTTGCGGGATCGAAGTCGTTGCAAACGACACTAGAAAAGATGGCAAGTGACCGCATGAACCAGGACATGTTCATGGCTGTGTCCAAAACCCATGTGGCCACAATTACGAAGGATCTCTATAGCTTTATTAAAGCTAGGAGAGCCTGCAGAGAGTTCGTGTTCGCACGCGGTGAGGCACGAACCGAGGAAACTGATCTCCTCTCGTATTTGTGGTAAAGACCTCTTTCCCAATGAAGTGGTTAAAGAGGTAGTAGACAAGGCCACCACAGAGAATAGGAACCTTCTCAAAAGGTGGTGCTTAGATCTCAAGAGAAAGTCTTCTCCGGATGAGGGTCCCCAACCCAAGAGGAAGACAAAAAGGCCTAGGCCATCCTCTCAGCCGGCTAAACACTACCGACAGCAACAACAACCACTTCCTGTGACCGCGGTGCCTCAGATAGTGGCACAACTTCCAACCACGTACCAGCTGGTACCTCAACAAGTGGCGACACAGTCATCAGTTTTTAACCCAGCCTTCGAAAGGCAGACTTCTTCCTTTCGTTCAAGAGCTAGAGGAACAGCCAGAGGTTCTTCTAGACGCCCTTCAAGAGGAAGGGGATACAGGGGAGGACGCGGTCAAGGAGGCAAGGCCTCAGGTCCACAACAGCAAAAGTAAGAAACTTTCTGTAGGAGGGAGACTACATCTATTTAGGGATCGCTGGACCTTCGATCCCTGGGCCCACAGCCTAATTAAAAATGGACTAGGTTGGAGCTGGAGCAGTCCTCCACCTCAATTTCCTCAATTCTTCCAACACTTATCCCCCGTTCTGGAAGAATATGTCCGAGAACTCTAAACAAAAGAGCAATCCGGAAAGTTAAGTCCATAAAATTCCAAGGAAGGCTGTTTTGTGTTCCAAAAAAGTCATTGTAGACTTGTCACCACTCAACAAGTTCATAGTGAGCTACAAGTTCAGAATGCTCACGCTTCAGCACATAAGGACCCTACTGCCCAAAAGGGCATATACTGTCTCTATAGACTTCTCTGACGCTTATTGGCACGTTTCAATTAATCGTCACCTTTCCTCCTACCTAGGCTTCAAGTTACATATAAAACTTTACGCCTTCAGAGCCATGCCTTTCGGACTAAACATAGCCCCAAGGGTTACTACGAAGCTTGCGAACGCAGCCATCCATCAATTACGCCTAAAGGGGGTCCAAGTAGTAGCCTACTTGGACGACAGGCTGGTGTGGGCAGCATCCTGGACAGAATGCATGCAAGCTTCTAAGATAGTGATCCAGTTCCTGGAACATCTGGGATTCAAGATCAACTTCAAAAAGTCTCGACTTTCTCCAGCTCAAAAAAATCAGTGGTTGGGAATCCATTGGAATTTGGAATCACATCGGCTTTCCATACCTAGTAAGAAGAGGAAAGAAATAGCAGGATCTGCCAAGAGACTATTGAAATCCAAACGGATATCAACACGCGAACAGGAGAGAGTGCTGGGCTCTCTACAGTTTGCTTCGATAACAGATCCAGTGCTAAGAGCACAGCTTAAGAATGCAACAGGAGTCTGGAGAAAATACGCATCAAACGCGCAAAGAGATCTAATAAGACCACTACCGACTCGACTGTGAACGCTTCTCAAGCCGTGGTCCAATGCCAAGCAATTGAAGAAATCAATACTTCTTCAACCTCCTCCCCCGTCAATAACTATCAACACAGACGCTTCAAAGGAAGGCTGGGGAGGCCACTCTCATCAGATGAGAGTCCAAGGAGCTTGGTCCAATCTTTTCAAGTCATTTCACATCAACTTTCTAGAAGCCATGGCAGTACTTCTGACACTGAAGAAAGTTTCTCCTCGCCACTCGACCTACATAAGACTGGTTCTAGACACTGAGGTGGTAGTGAGATGCCTGAATCAACAAGGGTCGAGGTCACCTCAAATCAGCCAAGTGATGTTGGCCATATTCCGTTTGATGGAAAGGAAGAAATGACACCTGTCAGCAGCTCACATTCTAGGGTTCCGCAATGCGACAGCGGACGCTCTATCCAGGTTTACACCTATAGAGTCAAAATGGTCCCTTGATGCACGATCGTTCTCCTTCATCTCGAGTCAAGTCCCAGAGCTGCAGATAGACCTCTTTGCGACGAAAGACATCAAGAAAATAGATCGTTACGTGTCCCCTTACGAGGATCCGTTAGAGGAGGCAGTGGACGCTATGTCCCTGGACTGGAACAGATGGTCCAGTATTTATCTGTTCCCCCCGCACAACCTCTATTTGAAGGTCCTCGATAAGTTGAGATCCTTCAAAGGGAAAGCAGCAATAGTGGCCCACAAGTGGCCAAATAGCGTGTGGTTCCCTCTGGCATTGGAACTACGACTAAAATTCGTATCGCTACCGGATCCGTCCCTGTCTCAGCGAGTACAAAAGTCGACTGTCTTCGATCCATCACAGAAAACACGGAACCTACATCTCATAATTTTCTCTCCTTAAAGATGAGAAAAATATTCGGTGTTAAAAACTCATTTTAGACTTTTGGAAGAAACCATAAGACATTATGAGGCTTCAGGGAAGAAATAGCTATCCTTTGTCAAGGCGAAGAAACTAAAAGAAATCACGACAGATTCCTATTCATCATTCTTCATTCGCCTTCATAAGCAAGGTTTGGCAGTCAACACAATTCTATTGTTCAAGTCTGCCTTGACAAGTCAGATACCATATGCCTTACAGGTAGACCTTTTTAACGACGTTTTTAATGAACTACAAAGGCCCATGCTGGGCTTAGCCCTTCAGCGCTTCCAAAGACCCTTTGCATGGTCATTAGATATGATTCCTCATTGTGTATAAATAATGAACAATGAGGAATGTGCTTAGAAGGTTTTGAATTTAAGTCATATTTCTGTTTGTACTCGCTTTGGGGGCCAGAGTTAGTGAAATAGTGGCTCTCTCTAGAGAGGAGGGCCACGTCCAGCTCTTGGAGGGAGAACTGAATATATTTCCAGACCCAATGTTTCTTACCAGGAACAAGCTACCCACCAACAGGTGGGGTCCCTAGAGAATGTGCCCTCTGAAGGAAGATGCATCTCTGTGTCCAGTGGAGTGCCTAAAGGTCTATCTTCATAGAACTTCAGACTTTATGGGAGGACAGCTGTTCAGAAGAGAAACCCTGGGTTCAAAGTTATCTATAACTAAGGGCGAAATTCACCCGTGTTATTCGCAGAACGTATCCAGATAGTACACTCGTTAGTCATGATCCGAGGAAAGTTGCCTCTTCCATAAAATTTCTTGAATTATATGGACTTTGAACATCCTTGTTTGCACACCGGCTGGTAGTCATCCCAGACATTCTTTATGCACTATGCAAAGCAAGTGGACCAACTTAAGAGATCTGTGGTAGCAGCAAGTAGAATTCTTTAACCTTCTGTTTTAAGTCTACGAGGAACAGTGTAATTAATATGGGATGATTTATTAAGAGGGTGCGTGTGTAGTTACTGTATGTTACTACATGCTGAGCGATAGGCCACGAAATGTCCTTACGAACTGCTCCATTGACGTCGGTAATTTATAGAATAATACGGACACTTGTGCCAAGCGTTTTTTACGCTAGTGTATATAAACAGTATACACACTATATCATTATTATTAATAATTCAATTGAAGTGGCAAATCTGTTTCCTAGTAGACGAAACAATATTTTCTGTTGACTGTTTTTCTTTATGCTTTAACGCATATCATCCACATTTTATAAATTTTATATATGTTGATCTGATATGTACGTTTATTAAATTTTAATAAACTAGTTCAACACTCATTTTATTAGAAATGTACTGAGCATTAAGATTAAAATATGGATATTTTTATCATGGTATGTCTTTCAAGACTGTTCCCTGATTCAAGAAAAAGTCTACTCACTCTAACCCTTCCTTGGAAGGGTTGACGTGGTACCCTAACGGGATAGCGGCAAGGAGTCAAAATTTGTTCCTGTGTGGATAAAACCATTATCCAATAGTTAATATGAGTAGTCACATTGGGGAAGGTGTCACAAATTCATACTGACATTGGTGACTTATACAAACTTTGCTTTATGTTGTATAGGGCGAGACCACTATACAAGCTTATCATTTTGTCATCCATAGTTATTATGTACTCCATGAGACTTTTTCCAGAGTCTAGTACGACTCTTCCCTGTAGGGGGCAGGAAGCACCAACATTGTTCAAGCTTAGATGAAATGATGTATGACGGTAACATCATAGGTCTCTAGGTCTAGACGGACCAGGAAAATAGTTTCTTGTGAGTATGGCACCGATTGAGAATCCACAGATACAATAATGCTCTGGTAAACTTCCATCAGGATGACATGGTCTGAGCCCAAAAAACGGATTTTGAGTGAAGCGAAAAATCTATTTTTGGGTGAGGTAGCCATGTCGTCCTGATGGACCCGACCTTCCTTTTATTGTAAAAGGGCTTATTCACCCCTCCCTATAGTACAGTATCAGTAGCACCTCGTATATCGCTACAAGGAATAAAGAGGGCGCTACCGCCTTCATCAGATACACACTGGAAACGGAATTGGAGAGATGCCTTATGAGCGGCTCTCTTTTCATTCTCGTTTCAGATTTTTGTCACTGTACCCCCTCGAAGCGTTAATACTGTTCGGGGTGAAGATATCTATGTGACGTGTCAAGAATACGTCCCCTGATATTTTGCGATATCCCTGTGAGATTACTTAGGGATATTCGCTCCAGGAGGTAAAATTCTGGATACCTTAAGTTAAATTCTCTGGGAATATCACTGTAGTCAAATATACCCTAGAAAGCTACCTAATAGGAACTTCCATCAGGACGACATGGCTACCTCACCCAAAAGTAGATTTTTCGCTTCGCTCAAAATCTGTTTTATATATACATATATATATATATATATATATATATATATATATATATATATATATATATATATATATATATATATATTATATATATATATATATATATATATATATATATATATATATATATATATATATATATATATACATATATATATATATATATATATATGTATATATATATATATATATATGTATATATATATATATATATATATATATATATATATATATATATATATATATATATATATATATATATATGTATGTATATATATATATATGGACCAACTTATAAAACAGCAACTATGAATACAATGATAACGATTATTTCTTTACTTGTATCCAGTAATAAATGGTAATAGAAAGAACACAAATAATATCTTGAGAGCCCATATGATGAGGTAAACAACCCTAAGGTTGGCAGTTTTGGGAAAAGTTGCCAAAGATCATTCCCACTGGAATAGTGAGGAAGACGAGAAAAGCACCTTGGGTCTATTTCCATGTAATATGGGCACTGAAACGGTAAAAGGTGTTATCAGGAAGACATGCTAGTTGAAAGGTTCATAAAAAAACATGGTTCCAGAGACCACTGAGACAGAAGGATTTATATTTATTTTTTAAACTAGAATGGACGATGAAATATTGATCGAATAAATATAGGTTTTTTGCCGGTATAATCTTCCAGACTGTAAGTTGGTTCTTTTGTATGTTTGATTTTTGGATGATGAAATAATTCCAATGGACGATGAAACTTTAAAATGGAATAAGATTTCCAGAGAGAGAGAGAGAGAGAGAGAGAGAGAGAGAGAGAGAGAGAGAGAGAGAGAGAGAGAGAGAGAGAGAGAGGAGGGAGGGAGGGAGATTACTTTTCCTTTATATCTGTAAGAAGAGTAGTAGTGCAGTACTTTCTCTTAACAGTGATAACGAGATAAGCAGTATTTTAGTCCGTAACTTCAAAAAAACTTTTCATCAAATTGTTATAAAAAAGTGAAACTCGTCCATTAGTATTAATGGCAAGGAGGATTCGCCTTACGAGTAATGATTCGAGATATATAATTGGTTTAAAAGTTTAAAGGCCGCTCATGAATGGCAGAGGCAAGGGACAGTGACATTGCCCTATCAAGCAGGACAATGCCATAGAGGCTGACCATATTACATATAATCAGCGACTAAGACCCCTCTTCAACCAAGCTAGGACCATGGAGGGCCAGGCAATGGCTGCTGATGACTCAACAGATAGACCTTTAGGTCCCCCCCCCCCCCCAATCCCATCCTTAGAAAGGAACTAACGAGTTTGAGCTGGACTTTGAACCCCAGTCTGGTAATCACTAGGCAAGGACGCTACCACCCCGGTCACCACAAACCCACGTTAAGAAGGTTTCGTTATTTGAATATTTGTAAATAAAAACACAGGAAACAAATGCTTACGATTTTTATTACGCTTTTGAATTTAGGATTTTTTTCTGTTTCTACTTCCCTTTGTGAGCTTTCATGGCGGATTAGCTGAACGTGGCCCAATAATTTTCAAGCTCGAGTGATGGTCAAAGGGACGTGTCATCTATCTCTGTGGCAAGAATGACAACCGGCTAAGCTTTGTTTCCGTCTGAGAACCATAACCTTCCTCCCCCAAAACTGTTACTGACATTGATAACACAATGGTTCAAATATTCCACTTTGGAACGTTATCCCAAACAAATGCTTCGTATCCCGCTACTGCCCTCTCTCTCTCTCTCTCTCTCTCTCTCTCTCTCTCTCTCTCTCTCTCTCTCTCTCTCTCTCTCTCTCTCTCTCTCGTTAAGAATTAAGCTGTTGCTGTCCTTACACGTTTCCTTCGCCTATTCATATGAATGAGTGGTTTAATAGTTTATTTGGTATTCCAAATAATGATAATGATAATAATAATAATAATAATAATAATAATAATAATAATAATAATAATAATAATAATAATAATAATAATAATAATAATAGGGAAAAGACGATGAATAAAATTAACATTAATAATAATAATAATAATAATAATAATAATAATAATAATAATAATAATAATAATAATAATAAATAATAATAATAATAATAATAATAATAATAATGATGATGATAATGATAATAATAATGATAATAATAATATTATTATTATAATATAAAAGAAGATCCTCTTTTAAGATGGCTACATCATTAGCATTAATTTTTACAGACTTCATTATTTTTCTATTTGTGACTCGGTGTTGACAAGGGGACCTATGTTCATTATAAATCAAGGGGCTAAAGAGACATTCTTTTATTCAATATAGACTTAACTTCTATGAGTTGAAAAATACATGGACCTATGTCTTTTAACACCTGAGGAGTTTTAATAAACAGAGGTCAGAAAAATAGAGAAAACTGTATAAGATAAATTATACTAATGTAGCCATAACTTTATAATAATAATAATAATATAATAATAATAATAATAATAATAATAATAATAATAATAATAATAATAATAATAATAATAATAATATTGTTATTATTATTATCATTATTATTATTATTATTATTATTATTATTTATTGTTGTTGTTGTTGTTGTTGTTGTTATTATTAGCATTATAGCTATACTATTATTATTATTATGATTATTATTATTATTATTATTAATATTATTATTATTATTATTATTATTATCATTACTATTAAAATAATGCTGATAAT
Source organism: Palaemon carinicauda (assembly GCF_036898095.1). Classification (NCBI taxonomy): domain Eukaryota; kingdom Metazoa; phylum Arthropoda; class Malacostraca; order Decapoda; family Palaemonidae; genus Palaemon; species Palaemon carinicauda. Next base: position 38,204,542 of record NC_090730.1, read on the forward strand.
GCAAACTAGAGCAGTAATAATAATAACAGTAATGTAGACAATACTAAAAGAACTTATGTTTAAATAGATGATTTACATTTTACTATTGTCATAAATCAACTGCACATCTAAAATTACGTTTTTTATTTCATTTCTTCATTCTCGTAAGGCATAATAATCAGGAAGGGGAATAAGATAAACGAGGAGATTAAAAAGCTAAAAGGATAAATAAAATTCATGTTCAAGTTCTTTTCTGACGAGAAAGTTAACCGTGGTGAGGTCACTATATTGAAAAGGTAATAAAGATTAGGTAAGACTAATTAGTGAAAATAGGAGGAAGGGCAAGACATGACTGGAGGGGACTGCCGTGGATTAGTGAATAAAAGTATTGTCAAAGTTTTGGAGGGAGGCGTACCAATGGAGAAACCCAGATATGGAAGGATCTATTACTTCGTACTGTGAGAAACGAGACTAAATGAGGACATATAGTTTGTTTCTTTGTTATCCATGAAGAACACTAGAGTCTCTTTTTTTTTGGCGTCTCATATTCTAAAGTGATTGTTAAGTGTGTGTCTTTTTCATTTTTTTAATTTTTCTTTTTTATAAATGATGCCAAAAAAACGTTTCTGAAGAAGGAAGGAAGGAACATTCACCTAACGAGAGAGAGAGAGAGAGAGAGAGAGAGAGAGAGAGAGAGAGAGAGAGAGAGAGAGAGAGAGAGAGAGAGAGAATGTTTTGAACATCTTTTAAATGATATCACACCATTAGGAGAACGATTACTCAGTCGAGGCCCTCCCGTTTTGATGTTATACAATTGCTATGATAGAGATAGACTCTCTCTCTCTCTCTCTCCTCTCTCCTCTCTCTCTCTCTCTCTCCTCTCTCTCTCTCTCTCTCTCTCTCTCTCTCCCCTATGAGAAAAAGGTCAGCTAACAACTACGCCCATAATTTTCTGATTAAGGGAACACAGGCATTCCTCCATTTTAAGGACTCCAAGCAAGGAACTTTGAACTGTATTGATAACTCCACGAGGAAAGCGTTCGAAAAGGAGTGAAAAAAGGTCATTTCCTTTATATCTAAAAGTGAAAGATTTAAATCTTTCTCTATTAAAGTTAGTATAGAAGGAAAGGATTGGTCCTCAGAGCGGTTTCTAAAGCTTAACGTCATAATTTTTACCGCTATGATAGCTGATGCATCCCTTTGATGGCCTCCCAACCTTGAAAAGTATTGGACCACGTTCAGTAATGCATTTGGGAGTTCACAAAGGAAAGTGATTTAGAGAGAAAATGACTTTGACAAGGGAGAAGGGATGGAAAGTCTCATCACTAGTTTCCTGTTTCAAGTTTGTAAACACCGAAAGTTTATTGTAAGCGAAACAATGAACTCAGATGAGAACAATATGATATCTGAATTCATTCTGCAAAGGTATAGTCCAGTTGCTATTATTGTTAATGTTTAAACTTACTGGTATATATGAGGTTAAAATGTGAAATCAGAGCAATTCCATAAGAGAATTCAATGTTTAGTTAATTTTCATTGAGGCTTGAAATGTGCCTTAAAAAAAAAAAAAAAAAAAAAAAAAAATGATAAACCCCATTCGTGTTTTTGTACATTCAAATCTGGAGTTATTTTTTTTTTTTTACATTCTCCAAAAATATTTGTGTAGTAATAATAATAATAATAATAATAATAATAATAATAATAATAATAATAATAATAAAAAATTACATTCCAGAAATGAGACATACCCTCCCATAATTAGCATAAGGGTCCTTTTTTTTTTTTTTTTTTTTTTTTTTTTTGATGATGATGATGATGATGAAACAAAAATGAGCAATGCATAATGAGATCGGTTTCTGTTTATGTCTACAATGAGTAAAGATGTTTCTGCCGTCGTCTGAAAAAAAAATTACCAATCCATCTACTTTCTTTTAATGCTGCGAAATCTTGTCGTGATAAATAAAAAGGGTACGATCTTTTATTGGTTGTTTCTTACTTTGATATTACGGAAATGGGACAATTCCTACATTGATGAAAATGGTTATTATGAATATTTCCAATAAGTGAATCATATATTTTGAATTGGGATAATTGGCTTTCATTTATACGTGTGAAGGTAGAAGAAAAGATCAAGGGACAAACACTGAGAGATATCATTTGTAATTCTTCTTCATCCAAAGGGTCACTGAACTGTAATTGGTCATTGGCCACTTTTCCTCTTCATAAGGTTAGAAGAGGCTCTTTAGGTATGGTAAGCAGCTCTTCTAGGAGAAGGATACTACAAAAATCAAACCACTGTTCTTTAATCTTGGGTAGTGTCTTAGCCTATGTACCATGGTCTTCCACCATCTAGAGTTAGAGTTCTCTTGTTTGAGGGTACACTCGGGCACGCTGTTCTGTCTTGTTTCTCCTCCTCTGTTTTGTTCACGTTTTTATAGTTTATATATGAGATATTTATTTTAATGTTGTTACTCTTCTTAAACATTTTATTTTTCCTTGTTTCCTTTCCTCACTGGGCTATTTTCCTTGTTGGAGCCCCTGGGCTTGTATCATACTGCTTTTCCAACTAGGGTTGTAGCTTAGCAAATAATAATAATAAATAATAATAATAATAATAATAATAATAATAATAATAATAACAACAACAACCTTTAAATCAAATTCCTGACTTGCATTGGCTTCAAAACAAAAAACTTAAGTTTAGCTTAGGGTACACTCGGGCACATTATTCTATCTTATTTCTCTTCCTCTTGTTCGATTAAATATTGTTTTGCTTATATAGGAGATATTTATTTTAATGCTGTTAATGTTCTTAAAATATTCTCTTTTCAAATTTTCCTTTCCTCACTGGGCTATTTTCATTGTTGGAGCCTCTGGGCGTGTAGCATCTTGCTTTGCAACTAGGGTTTTAGCTCAGATAATAATAATAATAATAATAATAATAATAATAATAATAATAATAATAATAATAATAATAATAATAATAATAATAATAATAATCGGTTCTTGAATTCCTTCAACAGAAGCTATTGACTTGTGTTATTTGTTTGAAAGATATGTGGACTTCTTTTTCGTATTTGTATTTTCTTTTTCTTTTTTATCCTTTGGTAACAAGTCAAAGGCATCACACATTCATGGGCCGTCGATAAAGGAACATTTTCATGCGTCTCTCCGACAGAAAAATGCTGAAATATATTTCAAATTTCTTTTAGAATACGGGCAAAAATAAATGTTTAAACTCCCCACAGTCAATACTTTGTATCTCCTGCTGCTTTCATTTTATATCCGTTCAAGAGACTAATATGTACAGGAAGGTGAACAATGAATTTTTTTTTTTTCCCCATCCGGATATAAATGCTCAAATAAACATCACCAACTATTTCATTCTTCTATAGATGAATGTTAAGTCCCTCATGAAACAAATGTGGGTTAGGTTGAACATTTTTCATCTCAACGCTACTAAAGGCTGAAGATTTAAAGTCTCGTGATTTTCTCATTATGATTTTGAGTTTTGAGTTTCCATCCACCTGACAAGATTAATCTCTCTCTCTCTCTCTCTCTCTCTCTCTCTCTCTCTCTCTCTCTCTCTCTCTCTCTCATCTCTCTCTCTCTCTCTCTCTCATTGTGAATGGTGTTCTTCTTTAATAGTATTCCATCTCAAATTAGTCCTTTATTTCAGAGAACGAGACCTGTGAAATCATTTTTAAAGTAATTTTTGTATTGTCTCCCAAACACCTATTCCAGGAAAATGTCAAAACTTTATGAATAATCAACTTGATCTTCTCTTGGAAAGCCATGGAATGTCTCTATCAAAGTTAGGTCCAGAGTTCAGCTAGTCAAATTGTCATATAATATACTATGAAATAAGGAAGGTCATTAGCTAGCACAGATGCTTGAACTCACTTGATTTTTTTTCTGGTTATGTGTCCCCAATAGCATCGACTCACAGAGAACAAATATGAATTTGTAATCGCCTTTGTAATATGTAATTTTACAGCAGTATTCTTGGGTACTCACTTTTTCGAAGTTCAAATGGCAATATATTTTTGTTATTCATAAACTTTGAATTTGTATTACAGAAACCTAACAATAACATTTACACCCTCTCACACAATTTGATTTAACTTTAATGGCCTTCTTTATCAACATCTCTCTGTTAGAAGGTCCCACAACACGGCACATTAACGTTCCAGAATGGGCAAACGTAAAAATAACGCTCATATATTCTCTTGAGTCTAGATAAACACAACGATGGGCAAGATTTACACCTAGTACAAAAGCAATTAATCCCCCAACTTCCTGATACAACTTCAACAACTAAACTATAATAAAACGCCGATAAATATTTACCTTTCGATAATTCTCCATTATGATGCTGGATTTCCCTCCAGTATCTCTCTCTCTCTCTCTCTCTCTCTCTCTCTCTCTCTCTCTCTCTCTCTCTCTCTCTCTCTCTCAATGTGAATGGTGATATTCTTTAGTAGAATCTGAAATTTTATCGTTTGTGTCTTCCATTATACCCTAAACATGTTCTCAAATTAACTAGGTCAGTTAATTCAATAATTCAGTAATAAAGTCAAGGAAATTAATATTGTTCATAAATTTGAATAAAAACAAAATCCTGGTAACAGCTATAGTTGCAGATTGTACCGTGGGGGCATATTGATCATATGAAAAAAAAACCTAAATAATAACATGATAATCAGCAGTTTCATTTGCAATCTTTCAATGCAATACAAAAACACCATTATTAATCAACATTTATGATGAGACATCCAACGTTTAAAGAAAATTGTAATATTTATATATTATAAGCAGAAGAGAAATTAAAGACGGGGTTTACTGTAGTAAAAATAATATTCTCTGCATATGACTATTTATTTAAAACTATATTTCGAATATATTTTTAGTTAGATCGTAACCATTTGAGGCATTAATAAAGTTTAGAAACATTCAGTTATACTTTGAAATATATTATCAAAAATTTATTTTCTTTTCAATTCTATGAAATGTGAAGAAAGTAAATTTTAACAAAACAGAAATATCAATATCACAGGGAAACACTTTTGAATCAGATCAAATACTCCCAAGAATAGGTCATGATATATGAAAATGAACAAAAAGTTGAGGAAGGAATATTTTTTGCAGTTTGGTTTTATTGGTGTCACATGTGGGCGAGAATTTGTGGGGAGAAGGGGGGAGGGGGGCGTCGGTGGCCTTTCTTGTGAAGAGAAGCCCTTAGAGGGGAGTGCTGTCTCGGGAGAAAGCATGAAATACGAAGCATTGGTGGCATTCCACCGAATTCTTTACTTGATGAAAGAAAAAGAAAAAAAAGAGGATGTGGATAGGGCAGGCAAATTTCGGTAGCTGAAGCATCCAATTTTCCAGAGAAAGAGCGGGGAGTTGGGGGATTTGCTTTGTATTTGGAATAAATGTTTATAAGAAAAAAATATATATAATTATGATTCTTATTTGTTAGAGTTTATTTTTGACTTTACAATCTAGGAAACTTCCATTTGGCATACTCTTTGGTAAATGGCGAAGAAATATCATATTCCCGAAAAACTGATAAAATTATATTGTATTTGGTTATCTCCCTCGATATTAAAAAATAGAGAGCGTGATATGACAAAGGATCCACATAAAACATATGTTATCAAGATCATAAGACAAATGCATGGGCTGTGGCAGTCTATTAGAAAAGTCCCTGCATGGCGATATGCTGGACCGAGGTTCGAGACCCGCTCAAATTCGATAATTTATGGTAGTGTCTAGAACCTCCTCATCTTTGTGAGCTAAGGATGGGGGGTTTGGGGAATCCTTTAGGTAACTCAGTAGCTATTGTCTAGCCCTCCCTGGTCCTAGGATGAGTAGAGCGTAACTTGGGCCCTGATCATTTGTATATATGGTCAGTTTCTAGAGCAATGTCATGCTAGGACACTGTCACTGTCCTTGCCTCTGCCATTCATGGGAGAATATTAAACCTCTACAATCATACAGTTATTGTTGCAATTGGTAACTAATGTCAGCAAGGACTAGGCGGTATATTTTAGCGATACAGGTTTGTCAACTGTTAAATAAGCAGATGAGCAACTTGGAGGAGTAACGGGAAGTTTAAGTGTGGAGGAAATGACCCCCTAAATCTCTCTCTCTCTCTCTCTCTCTCTCTCTCTCTCTCTCTCTCTCTCTCTCTCTCTCTCTCTCTCTCTCTCTAAATATTCGATTTCTTTTCGGAAGCATTATTTCATTCTAGAAAATTAAGATTATTTGAATAATTGTGTTTTAATAAAACATTTATGTACTTTTGTTTTAAATTCCGGATGTGTTTTATCAATCTATGTATAGTGGGTGTCTTCATAAGATCAATATTATTAAACCTCAATTAACTGTTTAAATGATCGTAATTTTCTAGAATGAAATAATGCTTCCAAAACGAAATCGGTATATATACACACACACACACACATACACACACACACACACACACACACACACACACATATATATATATATATATATATATATATATATATATATATATATATATATATGTGTGTGTGTGTGTGTATATATATATATATATATATATATATATATATATATATATATACATATACATATACATATATAAAGAGAGTCTTATTGCCTTATTTTTTTGTTTGGGTTCCCCCAGGTCCCTCAGTGTGAGGCACCTCGTATATCCACCAGAGATTTGCTAATGCATCTTCCGGTGTATTTTGCATCTTCCAGTCTTGGATGGTCTGGGATGCATCTTAAGTATTTATCGAGCTTATTCTTAAACACATCTACGCTCACTCCTGATATGTTTCTTAGATGAGCTGGCAGCACATTAAATGGTCGCTGCATTATCGATGCTGGTGCGTAGAGGATTAATGTCCTGTGCGCCTTTCTTAGTTTACCTGGAATATTTTTTGGCACTATTAATCTACCTCGGCTTGCTCTTTCTGATATTTTCAGCTCCATGATGTTTTCAGTAATTCCTTCTATTTGCTTCCATACTTGTATTATCATGTAGCGTTCTCTTCTCCTTTCTAGACTGTATAGTTTTAAAAATTGCAGTCTTTCCCAGTAGTCAAGGTCCTTAACTTCTTCTATTCTAGCAGTATAGGACCTTTTTACACTCTCTATTTGCGCAATATCCTTTTGGTAGTGTGGGTACCATATCACATTGCGGTACTCGAGTGTACTAAGTACATAAGTTTTGTAAAGCATAATCACGTGTTCAGCTTTTCTTGTTTTAAAGTGTCTAAATAACATTCCATTTTTGCTTTATATTTTGCCAACAGTGTTGCTATTTGGTCGTTGCATAACATATTCCTATTTAACATTACACCAAGGTCTTTAATTGCTTCCTTGTTTGTGATTGTCTCATTATTAGGTCCCTTGTATGCATACACCATTCCTTCTCTGTTTCCATAATTTATTGATTCGAATTTATCGGAGTTAAATACCATCCTATTTATCTCCGACTATTCATATATTTTGTTTAGATCTCTTTGTAGTGAGTTCCTATCTTCATCACAAGTAATTTCTCTACTTATTCTTGTGTCATCGGCGAAACTTCTCACTACGGAGTTTTCAACATCACAGTCTATGTCTGAGATCATAATAACAAACAGCAGTGCAGCTAATACCGTACCTTCTGGCACACCAGATATTACCTGGGCTTCATCTGATAGAGAGAGAGAGAGAGAGAGAGAGAGAGAGAGAGAGAGAGAGAGAGAGAGAGAGAGAGATCAACTGTTGAAAAGTAATCAAATGCAATGTTTTTGTTCTATTTAAAAGAATTAATCATTATCAAGATATTTAAGGTTTTATTTTATAGAATAAGCTATAATTCTGTTTAAGAAAGTATAAATATACAGTAACTGACTGCAGAAGAGACAACAATAAGAAGTAGCGCCATGCTAGCGGCGAAGGTTATTGTCGTCTGAACAAAAACACCGAACTTTTACAGTAAGTACAGTTAAGCTGTACTGGAATAATATTACTGTAAATATATTACAGTAATATACACTACAGTATCAGTGTATTATGCTAGAGTACAGTATTACTAGATAGGAACAACTTTTACTGTACACAACAGTAGGGGGTAATGACGACTCGGTAAACTTTACCTTGGCACAATACTGTACTGTAACCTTACACTGTCCAGTACGTAGTGCACGTGTGCAAATGTTCTGTACACTGTACATAGTATTATAAACTGTTGTAGAAACTCAATTAAAACTA
>NC_090730.1:38225773-38230773 GCF_036898095.1 Palaemon carinicauda
TTACCTTAAGGTACCAGAATTCTAACTCCTGGAGCGAGTATCCCTCGTGAAAGGGATATCGCGACATATCAGAGGACGTATTCTAGACACGTCACATGGCAATCTACATCCTGGACAGAGATTTCGTCTCGTAGGAGGTGATTGGCGAGATACGAATTCGGGAAAGAAAAAGGGGAGCCGCTCCCAAGGCTTCCCTATCCCCCGATTCGTATGCGTGCCTGGCGCCAATCCTGGCGCCATCTGTATTCCTTTTTGCATAGCTTAACAACTCGGTGTTTTTTCCTGTTTTTCTCGCAAATCTTGGATTTATTCGACTTTTCATGGCTTCTCCGTCTCGTCGGCCTCTGATAAGTTGAGTATAGTGTCTTTTATGTATAAATGTGGGCTCTTAGTAAAATTTTGAGTGATTAATAGGATTAATCTTTGATACAAGAGCCGTAGCCTACCAGAGGCGTCTTGGACGCTGTCGCTCGCTAGGTATAAATTAGTTAGTCAGAGCGACATTCCTGGTAGTTTTGCTTTAATACATTTTAGCTATTTAGCATTACATAGGATTTCCTTTCGTGCTTAGTATTATTTGGCGAAGTATTCGCCATTCTGGCCTACGCTAGGCCATGTAGCCTAGTCGTTTGGTCCTAGTACTTCATGCATGATTATGGTTTTTCCGAGTGTAATTAAAATTTTATTGAAGCTTTAGGCTATATTTTATACATTTTAGACAGTGTGGAATATTTCCAAGATAGTATACGAGTGAGTTTCGGTGAATTAGGTAATCGATTCTCTTGGTGCCTAGGCTAGTTGCTTATGGAGCCTTAGTATACTTTATCATACTCCCCGGTTGCTTTCTTTTCTTCGGAGAAGGTATGCAATCCCTTTCCCTCTGTTTAAGCCTTGGGCTTATTCCTAAGTGGTTTTTTCCGAATTTATTTTCGATAAAACTATACTAGGGTGTTACTGTACCTTCCTGTTCCTGTAGTTATGGTTCAAGAGGGACAGAACAACAGAGTTTTTAGTCTGAGTCTGTGTTGTCTGGCTTAGGGCTGAGTCCCCCTCGCTGACCTAACACATACAAAGGGAGCTTAGCTCCCTTAGGTCACTACCGAAGGTTTCTGTGGATATGATTCCTTCTTTTGTGATCTACCAGACTAGTCCTGTTGCTGTTCTCGGGGGAGGATAAGTTCTTCCCTTGGGAGTAGCAACGCCTTCCTTGCTTTGGTGCTCTGGAAGCTGGCAAGTATTGCTGGCCTTTCCCCTTAGATCTCCCTTAGGCTAAGATAAGTTTCTTGGCTGCGGGTGATCTGTCACTAAAGCAAGGTTGGCAGGACCCTCTTGTCCCTTCCCCCTCTTTCTTCACAGCCCCTTGCCGGCCGGCAGAGCTAGCCGGCAGAGGTCTTACTGTACTGTACGTCGTTCTACTTCTGGACCTAGTATAGGTTAGGATGTGGAATTGACTCAGCCCCTTGCCGGCCGGCAGAGCTGCTGGCCGGCAAGGTCTTATGTTTTTGAGTGCTGCCCGGACCTCTCTTGGTCCCTCATCCATGCCTGCCTGTAGAGCCAGACGGCATTGGTCAGGAAGCCTGAATTAGTTTCTCCCCTTCCTTATATGCACTCTTTCGGTTGCCAGGCTTGGAGGTTGTGTACACTCTTATCCTGGCATCCATTCTATTTTTCTTCTAGTGCTGTACCTGACCCGGCTGCCGGCCTATGAGGCCGGCAGCCGGGCAGGTGTAGTCCTCTGGTTCTTTTGCTGCCGGCTGGCATCGGTCTTGTACCTTTGCCGGCCGGCTTATGTCAGCCCTTGTCTGCCGGTCACCAAGAGTGTGGCCGGCAGCTGGGTACTACCTTGTGTAGTTGCTGGCCGGCAGCCATTGCCGGCCAACACTGGGTGTTACCGGCCGGCAGTTGCTGCCGACCGGCGCAGGCATTTGAACCAGAGTGCTGCCGCCCTATAGCTGTTAAGTAGTATACTTTAAAGCTAGTTATGGTGTGTGCCGGCCGGCAAAGGCAGGCCGGCACACATCCCCCTATACTGTACTAGTATTCTTCTGTATAGCATATACAGTAAGAAGAAAACTATAGTAAGGGTTTTGGTACAGCACTGTATCTTCTAACACTATTGTGTTTTCTTGCACATCCCTTTGCTGTTGCCCTTAGATAGGAAGCTGAGTTCTTCCCTGTCTATTATCCAGGATTTTAAAATCATTGCTTAGGTGTGAGCTCCACCTGTTTCCTCTGAAAACCTTGCATTGGTTACTCTAGAAGAGATAAACCATTTTGATTTTATTATCTGGAAGGCTGCAACAATGGGTTGTGAAGGAAACACAAGTGTGTGTCTTTCCTTTATGAATTGTTATGCTATACTATGCATATCCAGTGATACATAGTTCACTTGATACTCATGGAAATTTCTTCTCTTTACAGAAGGGCACTCCGAAGTGGGGAAGTGCTTTCTGAAATGTCAGCAGCAAGAACCTCTGCGGACATGAGTTTTGTAGGAGACACGCAGCATACGCTGTCTCCAAGGATGATCTCCGGTATTGGGACCCTCAGGTATGTACTGTGTACACTAACCTGATTACTGAGACATTTAAATAGCTAGGAAGAAGCTTCGTACCTGGGTAAGGGGCTTCCAAAAGAACACTTCTGGCCCTTATCTTCCAAGTGAGAAGATGAGGGCGTATCCTTTCCCTAAGGCATCAGCTGATGCAGTGATTCCCCAGCCTCAAGAGGAGATCCCCTAAGTTCAGATCCAGGTGGATGCTGAAGTCGCGGTCGCGGTGCAAGACATCCAGCTAGAGGACAGGATGTCTGATGTGGACGGGTGTCAGGAGGAAGACCTCCTGGCAGAAGCCCAGGATGAAGTTCAAGCCCCTCTACATCGGCCGGTCTCCCAGTAGAGCTAGGACAGGCCCTCTCTTCTATTGTTGGAATGATCCAACAAATGCAGAAGGAGAATCAGGAGAAGGCGGCTGCAATGGAACTGCGAATGCAGTGCCTTGCAGAATCACATGGGCCCCAGAAAAAGCTCAATGTGAAAGACCTTCCCTTGTGCTCAGATGCTAACCCATGGAGGTATGCTGAGCACATGCCGATGACGACTGGAAAGATCGTCATCTCGGATAAGCTGGGCTCAGTTCCCATGGAGGGTGGAATTCTGGCCCAGCAAGGCATCATATCCGGACTGTTATGTCCGGCTGAGGAAGGAACCAGCTTCAGAGGAGGAGACAAAGCCGAAGGAGGTCATAGTGATGAACCATGCTAAGGCTCAAGCTCTACTTTCATCCTCGATGAAAGAGAGGGGCTTCTCTAACTCAAAGGTAGCCGCATTGAATAGGAAGCTCCCTTCTTTTGTGTCCTCGCCTACTAGAGCCTTCCCCTTTTTACAGAAAGGGTTTCTGGCTGTACTAAAAGCAATCGAGGTCGGCAAGTCTTGCCCCTCCCTAGAGGAGTGTAAACCCTTGTCGCTGGCCCTGCCTATGGACCACAAAGACTGGAAGGACGTCCATCTTACGTTCTCAGTGGGAAAGTTGGAGGCTGATATTGCCGGACGTCAGTTCGGCAAGGACCTCCCTAAGCTGTCTGACTTTCTTTTGCGAAGTGAGTTCGATACAAAAGAAAGACTGACTGCCTCAATGTCTCTTCAGACTACTCTCGAGACGATGGCAAGTGACCCCAAGGTCCATGAAATGTTCATGGTAGTGGCTAAGCCTCATCTGGCCACAGTGACGAAGGACCTTTATGGCTTCGTCAAGGCAAGGAGAGCTTGTAGGGAGTTCGTGTTTACCTCGGCTACGGTGAGGCACGAGCCAAAGAAACTAATCTCCTCCAACATTTGGGGAAAAGACCTTTTCCCTACCGACTTGGTCAAAGAAGTTGTTGATAAGGCCGCCTTGGAGAATAGAAACCTTCTCCAGAAGTGGGGCCTGGCTATCAAAAGAAAGTCTTCCCCGGATGAGGGTCCTCAACCAAAGAGGAAGACTATGAGGACTAGGCTACCGTCTCGGCCAGCCAAGCCTCTTAGACAGCAACAGCAACTGCAATTGCCATTGCCCCCAGTGCCCCATATCGTGGCACAAACCCCGACCACCTTTCAGTGGGTACCCCAGGCCGTGTCGACACAGTCCACGGCATTCACCCTAGCGTTCGAAGGGCAGTCTACTTCCTTTCGAGCAAAGCCTAGAGGAGCAGCCAGAGGCTCGTCTAGACGCCCCTCAAGGGGAAGGGGATTCAGGGGTGGTCGTGGTCAGGAAGGCAAGATCTCAGGACGGCAGTCCAAGTGAGGTGATACCGGTAGGAGGGAGACTTCTGAAATTTCGGGATCGGTGGACCTTCGATCCCTGGGCCCACAGCCTACTCAAGAATGGACTGGGCGGGAGCTGGTACAGCACTCCACCCCCGTGCCTTCGGTTTTTCCAACACTCCACCCCCGTTATGGAGGAGTACGTTCAAGAACTGTTGGAGAAAAAAGGTGATCCGAAGGTTGAAGCCCATCAATTTCTAAGGGAGGCTGTTTTGTGTTCCCAAGAAAGACTCGGAAAAGCTCAGAGTCATTCTGGACTTGTCGCCACTCAACAAGTTCATAGTAAATTGCAAATTCAAAATGCTAACACTGCAACACATAAGGACCTTACTGCCCAAGAGGGCATATTCCGTCTCTATAGACTTGTCAGACGTCTATTGGCACATCCCAATTAGCCATCGACTCTCCCCCTACCTAGGGTTCAGGCTACAACGAAGACTATACGCCTTCGGAGCCATGCCATTCGGGCTAAACATAGCCCCAAGGATTTTTACGAAGCTTGCGAGCGTAGCTCTTAAACAATTACGCCTACAGGGAATTCAGGTAGTAGCCTACCTGGACGACTGGTTGGTGTGGGCAGCATCCGAGACAGAATGCTTGCAAGCTTCCAGTCAAGTGATCCAGTTCCTAGAGTACCTAGGCTTCAAGATCAACAGAAAAAGTCTTGACTTTCTCCATCTCAAAAGTTCCAGTGGCTGGG
>NC_090730.1:38238273-38243273 GCF_036898095.1 Palaemon carinicauda
TTTCGAAGGCCAACAAGAGAATCAACAAAATTTATAATCTAACTCATACAAGGAACAACTATCATATGAAGAGAAACAAAAAATAGCTTCCACAGAATGCGCTCTGAATAAACTTCAGTATAAACCCAATCAACGACTAAAAGAACATAAATTTAATGTTTCGCAAATGACTGATTTTACATTTAAAAATTTTAGAATGACCATGGAACATGTCACAAACTTAAAAAACTTATCAATCTCTCAATAATTTGAATATTGAATTTTCCTTTATTTTGGGCTGCATTAAAATTTACCTTTTTGTTTTACTTTTTAAAAGCAATTATAACCATATCCGTATCATTATTATTAATATTATTAATTACTAAGGTACAACCCTAATTGAAAAAGCAGGATGCTATAAGCCCAGGGGTCCCAACAGGGAAAATATCCCATATATATATATATATATATATATATATATATATATATATATATATATATATATATATATATATATATATATATATATATATATATATATATATATATATATATATATATACATACACACACACACACACATATATATATATATATATATATATATATATATATATATATATATATATATATATATATATATATGTATATTTATTAATATATATATATATATATATATATATATATATATATATATATATATATATATATATATATATATATATATATACAAAAAACAATGTTAAAGTTCAAGTCTAAATAAATAAGAAGAAATTGCTAAGGAAGTTTTTTAATTTTGACTTCCTTAGCTTGGTTAAGTAGCCTCCGATGGTAGCTCTGGCGAAAGCCGTGAGGTCACAATGGAGTCAGAAGTTGTTGCACGCGAGCCAAGAAAGATAAATAAATGGAGAAGTTCAGCTTGGAAAAGATGGCTGAAATTAATGAAAAAAATTTTAATCAAGACATAATGTTTACCCTCAAGCGCAAAAGAACATGACTGAATGAAAGGGAAACTTTTCTCATTCTGGATACTTTACAGCAGGCCAGAGAAAGTGGCACCTGAAATTGATGTAATCGTTGTTTAACAGGAGCTAAGGCTAGAACGATTACTTGCTTATACATATATATATATATATATATATATATATATATATATATATATATATATATATATATATATATATATATATATATATCTATATATATATATATATATATATATATATATATATATATATATATATATATATATATATATATATATATATATATATATGATAAATTTTGCACATTTTTACGTGTTTTTCATATTCAAATAAGCCATATATATTTTGATATATTAATGTCTGGATTCTCTTAACGACCTCGGGATCAGAGCCCCAGGCGAAATCTCACAAAGACAAGAGCTTGGCTCCGGCCGGGAATCGAACCCTGGTCGGCAAGCTTATATAGACAGTGACTAACCCATTCGTGGCCGAATGGGTTAGTCACTGTTTATATAAGCTTGCCGACCAGGGTTCGATTCCCGGCCGGAGCCAAGCTCTTGTCTTTGTGAGATTTCGCCTGGGGCTCTGATCCCGAGGTCGTTAAGAGAATCCAGACATTAATATATCAAAATATATATGGCTTATTTGGATATATATATATATATATATATATATATATATATATATATATATATATATATATATATATATATATATATATAAACACACACACACACTAACATATATATATATATATATATATATATATATATATATATATATATATATATATATATATATATATATATATATGTATATATATATATATATATATATATATATATATATATATATATATATATATATATATATATATATATATATATGTATATATATATATATATATATACATGTTACATATATATATATATATATATATATTTATATATATATATATATATATATATATATATATATATATATATATATATATATACATATACACACATGTTACATATATATATATATATATATATATATATATATATATATATATATATATATATATATATATATATATATATATATATATATGTATATATATACATACGCGTGTGAATGTGTTTTTATATATAACCATCAGAATCAAATTTTGTACCAAGTCTTGCGGGTGATACGGGGAAGGCTCTGGTAAATCTGACACGAATTATATATAAGAATGCAATCTTTAAATACCAATATGAATACAATTCTACAAAGCATCAATAAATCACGTAAAAGGATTAATAGTTTTATTACTATACATAACAATAAAACATACAAACTTCGAAATTTATTATTGCATGTAAAAGGCATAATTTCCGGAGCAATTGTTGAAATCCTAATTAAAAAAAAAAAGAACATTTTAAAAGCTGCCGATATTTTAAGCTTATCGACTTTTATTATAAACAAGAAACAGACAACAATCATAATAGACTATAACAAATGGAACATGGTCTTTTAATTTCCAGCTCTCATCGCAACTAATCAATGTTTTCGCGTTAAAAATAGGTAATTTTCTACCCTAAGCAGAAGTTTAGCATCATCGAATTTGAACCTTTGCATCTAGGAATACGTGATCCATAAACGAAATACCCTCAAACAACACTGTTAAAAACCGTAATTTTAGAAGTAAATTATCCGTAAAAATCTACTGTTCTCAGCCGTATTTCAGTAAAATAAAGGCAGTCGAAATTTCGACCCTACTTTGTTAATATCTTTTTACGAGTTGATGACCGTAATATTACTCCCTTTAACGTCAATACATACGTTTTATAAACGGCAAATGCCTGGCATCGATGTAGGCAACACATAATTGGCAACAGTTGTTTTCCTTCGAGTGAATTTGCTTATTAATAAAACCCTGTTGTGCCCATTTTACATGTGTAGTGATCCAGTTATGTTGTTTGATTAATAAGCTGCTCGTTAATATCCTAATCCGCTTGCTATGAGAATAACACGGTCCCATCGGTTCCGTTATTCGTTCCATGAAGTTGTCCGAGCGGATTAATGCCGTTTTAATCTGGAAATTAAACTTTGAAAAGTGGCATTAATTTAGATCAGGGTTATATGGTCGAAGGAATTATTCGGTAATTGTATGACGCTAAATATTTGCATAGAATTTCAATATTAATTAGCAAACAATCATTATTTACATTAGGGTAAGATATTTTATATTGTAACATTATATTCATTATACGGCAAATATATTATTGGTAGAATATTGTGACGGGAATTTCTACAAAAAATAACTTTACGAAAACAAATAGCATATGAATAAACATTCAATACGATATGAGATATCAGTAAATAATACATTTTAATGAGAAAGAAGAACAATACCACTAAAAACATATAGGCATTAAAAATGGGTATCACTTTGAAATAGAATATAGTTTATCATGATATTAACAGAAAACAAATTCAAGAAAACACTGAGACAAGTAACCGTCAGTTATATACATGAATATGCAATAATTGGTTGCTTCAATAGATAGATATTAACAACTGTTATTAAAATCAATGGCAAACAACCAACTGTCAATTTTCACAAATCTCTAGAAAAGTATTAAAATAATCTGCCTGATTATGATGCCAAATTTATATATAAAAAAAACTAAAAATATATTGATGATTTGCGTCGATTATCAAAGGTGATATGTAAGTGACGTTTTTTGAGAAATGTTTGTTGATTAGCAGGGAATGCTATAGGTCAAGGAAAACCTGGATGATAGTGAAGATATTCCCCTTTATTTGGAAGTGGCCCAAAAAATTTTACATATAGTGGATTGGTGGATAAAATATTTTAATATTTCTCATTTTGATAAAGAAAAAAAAAAACATAGATACTATAATAGCAGGAAAATGGATGAAAGGGATGCATTTTTCTGCGTAATTTGTGTTCAATTTATTTTGTAAGGCATCGTTACAAAAAAGGAAGTAACTAGAATTACTACTTTAGCCCTCATAAGCAAGAACTTTTAATGGTAAAATGAATAAAATCAAATTTCAAAGATATCAAATAATTTCTTTTTCTATTAACATTGCAAAAGAGTAAAATAGTAATATTACCAACTTTTAAAAAAATGTCACTTAAATCTTTGGATATTGTGGGTTTAAAAGTTATCAATCTTATGAATGTGTCAAAAATGTTGTATCGAATTAAATCCAGTTCTTTTAAATCTTAATTGAAATATTAAGTATACCGAATTAGTGAAAGTACAGATATAATCAATGAAGATCAATAAAAACCTTTCTGGTTAAAAAGAAGATATTCCTTTGAGAGGTGTTTCAAATAGTTAGATCAGATAATTATAAGAGAGCTGACATTTTTGTCCTTTACACAGAATGACAAATGATTTCACATTATTGACAGAGAAATGTTTGAATAAATGTTTTAATTATAAGATTTTCTATTTCTTCGTGCGCTCCTTTTAGATCCATCAATCGAGAGAAGATTAACAGGACCTAAAAGGAATGACGCACTATAAACAACAATAGTTTACAAACAGATGAACAACGCAACAATTATATTTACATTCACAGTTCAAAATACCTTTTGAAGAGTCACGAAGGACTGACTCTCTATGTTTGCGTGTTTACTTACTGTCCAATGTTTACGGACGTGTCAGACTATGAAATGAGGATGAATCCATTCTTTTTCTGAGTACAGCAGCTTTAGAAAAGCTCCGAAAAGTTTATATCCAATATCCACGATGCGATTACTGGTCCGTGAGAAAATTAATGCTCGAATATAATAGACTCATATCCTCTATTTATATATATATATATATATATATATATATATATATATATATATATATATATATATATATATATATATATATATATATATATATATATATATATATCTATATATATATATATATATATATATATATATATATATATATATATATATATATATATATATATATATATATATATATATATATATATATATATATATATTTATATTTATATATATATATATAT
>NC_090730.1:38248273-38255773 GCF_036898095.1 Palaemon carinicauda
AAGCAAAGGAAAAAATGAGCTATATCGAGAGAGAGAAAGAGAGATCCAATGTTTTACTATTTGACCACTCACATGATCCACAAATTCTGCGTCAGTATTACCGCAACGGGCTACTGGTACCTCGAACAGCCTGCTATTATGTATGCAAGTATACATTTTGGTGTGTATCCAGCTATGCATTTATATGTAAGTATACATGTATGTATATTTTTATACATATGGATATGTATAGTTATTAATGATGAAATCATATTAGTGTAAAGAAATTGTAGGTGACTATCTAAAGGCCTTGGAAAACACTTTGACATCTGAGGTAATCCTTCAACCGATCGCACTCGGCTAATCGATTAAGAGCTTCGTTTACAAAGCCACTGACATGTTATTGCAAATACAGGTGGCATATTCTTCGATGTTTTGTTCTACAAATATTTGTATGCATATTCGTAGTCTCCCTGTAATAGAAATTGTAAACATCTATTTAAAAAAATCACACTTTTCCTTTTGGTTTATTTCACACACACACACGCACACACACATATGTATATATATATATATATATATATATATATATATATATATATATATATATATATATATATATATATATATATATATATATATATATATATTTATACATATATATATATATATATATATACAATATATATATATATATATATATATAGTATATATATATATATATATATATATATATATATATATATATATATATATATATATATATATATATATATATATATATATATATATATATACTGTATATATATACATATTATTATTATTATTATTATTATTATTATTATTATTATTATTATTATTATTATTATTATTATTATTATTAAATGCTACGCTACAACCCAAGTTGGAAAAGCCGGATGCTATAAGCCCAGGGGCCCCAACAGGGAAAATAGCCCAGTGAGGAAAGGAAACAAGGAAAAATGAAATATATTAAGAATAGTAACAACATTACAATAATTTTTTCCTATAAAAACAATTAAAACTTCAACAAATCCAGATGAAAAATAACTAGATAGAACAGTGTGACAGAGAGTACCCTCAAGCAAGAGAACTCTAACCCAAGACAGTGGAAGACCATGGAACAGAGGCTATAACACTACCCAAGACTAGAGAACAATAGTTTCAATATGGAGTGTCCTCCTTGAATAGCTACTTACCATAGCTAAAGTCTCTCCTCTACCCTAACCAAGAGGAAAGTAGGTACTGAATAATTACATTGCCGTAGTTAACCCCTTGGGTGAAAAAGAACTGTTTAGTAATCTCAGTGTTGCCAGGTGTATGAGGACAGAGGATAATCTGTAAAGAATAGGTCAGACTATTCGGTGTCTGTGTAGGCAAGATGAAAGAACCGTAACCAGAGAGAAGGATCCAATGTAGTACTGTCTGGCCAGTTAAAGGACCCCCTAACTCCCTGGTGGTAGTTTATATCATATATATATATATATATATATATATATATATATATATATATATATATATATATATATATATATATATATATATATATATATATATGTGTGTGTGTGTGTGTGTGTGTGTGTGTGTGTGTGTGTGTATATGTATGTATGCGTTTGTATGTGTATGTTGTGAGATATCGAACATTTAAAAGATCATGTTGATAAACTATTACGCTTTACGCTTTAAAATAAAATTAGCTAATAAAAACCCTATGATTATGCAAAGCTACAGGAATTTTAAGCACACACATTTGTTCACAAACTATTCCAAAATTCCCGGGAAAAAGCGGCTGGCATCCAGTTATTAAACCCGAAGAACAAACATTGTTCGTTATAGGGTTATGGAATTTCATGAAGAACATTCGTCCCTATATGACAGGAAAATTCTCCGAATTGGGCCAACTTTACATTCATTCATGCAAATACATGGGAGAGCATGCAACCGGCCATTAATGAAATATGCTGACGTGGGTAAAAATATAAAAGATGCGTAAATGAGTGAGTCATCCTCTTGCACCATGGAGTCACAGCTATAAGATAAATACCCCAAAACTTCTATATTTTTAATTTGTTTTTTTTTTTAATTTAGGTAAACCACCGTTTTTCACTTTTATTTTTTTTTCTCAAAAGAATGGACGTCTCGGCTTCAGGATATAAAGGCTAGGAATGTATGACCTGCAGTTATGAGAGAGAGAGAGAGAGAGAGAGAGAGAGAGAGAGAGAGAGAGAGAGAGAGAGAGAGAGAGAGAGAGAGCGAGATTTTGTAAAAATACATATTTCACGATTCACATAGCATACATTTTAAAATAACTAAAAAGAGTATGAGAGAGAGAGAGAGAGAGAGAGAGAGAGAGAGAGAGAGAGAGAGAGAGAGAGAGCCCAAATAAAGACAGAAGAGATCATCTTTGCTTTGAAGTCTAAGGAAAACAAATGTCCTGCGTTATAAAGGAAGCTATATGGATTGGCCTAGGCTAGGAGGAATGCTGTTAAAGAAAGGATAATAGCGGAAGGGGCAGGGACATAGAATAGCATAGGGGAGGGTAGTTTCTTGGGGTGGGGGGTGTAGAAGGAAAGAAAGAGGAGGGGGGCAAGAGTGTTCACACATCGTCTGGAACTTAGCCAATGGGTCCACTTGCCGTCAATCTCCAGTGGCAGTAAATATCAGCGTCATCGTCTTTATATTTTCCTACCGATTTTTACCTCCCAACCACACAACGGCGACCTTCAATTTCCCCCAATTTTCCTTTTATTCATTGTAAAAGGATTGGGTTGGGCAGAGACGCAGAGATGGCAGAGGAGATGAATAACACCGAATAGAAAAATATTTGTTTCTCGGAACCCATCATCGTTGAAATAGATGCAAATCGCCATAACAAAATCACTGTCGCCTCTTCATCCTGTCATTGATATCTGATATTCAACGGCGTAACTCGTTTAAATGGTATTTTATTCGATTTCAGGTTTCATTTTGATGGAGAATGTCGTTTGTTATGTATTTTATGCTATCTCTCTCAATCTCTCTCTCTCTCTCTCTCTCTCTCTCTCTCTCTCTCTCTCTCTCTCTCAAGAAGTATGTGTTCTGTGTACCATATAAGGTTAATAGAAATTCATTATGCTGCCTCAACGATAATATTTTTACATACATTTATAGAGAGAGAGAGAGAGAGAGAGAGAGAGAGAGAGAGAGAGAGAGAGAGAGAGAGAGAGAGAGAGAGAGAGAGACCCTCCCATACAAACTCTGGCCATCTGTTTGCATGATCACGTACCGTATGCATGCAATTACCTGTTTTGTTCCTCAATCTGAGTTAGTCTATGACTGTATTCTGGAATGTTAAAACCATGCTGTGGAATTCAGCCATTTGAGAGGAAATGGATTTAGATGAGTAATCGAAGATCTATATGGCAATGCACGTTATCCATATTAGGTTTGGCCTACTCTTTTTATTCTTCATTATTATTATTATTTTTTGTGTATGTGTGTGTTTGTGAATAGCCATGACGTCCATGGTGTAAATGGCGACTCGATACTGCTACCTTCTTTTTTTCTCTACAAAAAGCGGATTTCGAAACAATAGCTCAAAATGTTTATTAGTAGTGATTTATATTTCTTCGGTATTTATATTTCCCCTTTCCACTTCTTCCTCCACGATATTCATCTATGATTATATCCGGCTTTTCACACATCCTTTATCCAAACAGTTTTCTAAAATCTAATATTCTCCAATCTCTTTACAAATTATTCCCAAAGCTCCCAGATCCATATTCGTACGTAGGTTAGCATCATCTGACGTTTAATCCTCTTAACATACCAAGTGTTTCAACATTTTTTTTCTTACGCCACTGTGCTTCCATTGAGTAGACCTGGTTTAAGACTAGCCTTTTATGTTTCTACTTTGGCTTTCATAGAACCTCCTCTTCTCTAACAAGACTTTCGTATACACCGCTACCTTCTTTTCTTCCCCTCAATCTATTCACAATCCGAAATAACTTTTAATATTTATTTTTAGAAATCTGCGTCAGTAAATTACTTAATTATTCCACCCTTTATACATTAACATTCACCCATTCTTCTCCTCGCTTTTCTTTCGCACTGTTATCCCTACATAATGGGGTCGGTATTAGATATGGTTAATAACTTGGCAAAATTTTTACGATCTCATGACCTTGCATGCATCAACCATACTTTGTTCAGTGCGGACCTACAATAAGAAGAAAAAAAAAAAGAAAAAAAAAGAAAAAAAAATCCAGGACCGAGAAAGGAACGGCTTTATAGGATAGTGAAACCTGCTTGCTGGCACCCCTAGATTTCAGCTTCAGATTTCATCTTGGCCGTCATTTTACGCTCTCGAGTGGTTATGTAATCACCCATCCCAACCCATCTCAACTCATCGTCATCATCCGTCTTCTACACGTTCCCGTGCCGACCGAGAATGGTTAGTATCCTCTTTTTCGAAGGAAAAGGGCAGTGGGCCTAACCTTTGACTAAATAGTTCAACTGCGAGGCAGTAGTTTCCACAGTTATTAGCAGTGGACCTATATTTTTGCTAGAAAGAAAACTGCAAGGCAATAGCTGTCATTATAGCCACTTTCTACGATACGGAGGACGTATTAGCATTCCTTTATACATGTTCCTGTAATTCGATTTTATTTGCATTCTAGCAATTACCATCCATTTTTCTACCCAACAACTTCGAATCAATATCCTTATTTTTTTTTCTTTCCTTTTTTCCTACTTTTAGCATCATTCAATCGATCAATATGCCAACAAGGTATGAAATGAAGAGAACAATTACCTTGAACCAAAATGTATAACAAATCAGTCAATTTCCTGTTTACATATTCTAACACATCCTTTACTTGCATCCTGAAAGATTTTACGTAAACAATGAAATGTTTGTCTATCACATATTCGCCATTAGCGCAATCCAATTCCTACCTACATCAATTCTTTCATTTAGATTTTCGAAGACCCTGCAGGCAACCTACCACCAATTCTTTTCACTTTTACGAGTTTATTTGTTTGATAAGAATTATTTACTCTCACTTCCTAGCTCCAGCACGAACTGCTCTTCTTCTGTCTATCAGTTCATAATTTTAATTTTTTCTGTTCGTTCCAGATATGAGGATTGAGCGATTTATATAGCTACCTATCCCTTTGTAAGTACTGTCATTTTGTACTTCCAGAACTTTTTCTTCCTCTTTGCTTGTTTATATATATATATATATATATATATATATATATATATATATATATATATATATATATATATATATATATATATATATATATATATATATATATATATATATATATATATATATATATATATATATATATATATGATGTGTTTGTTAGTTTACTCAGACTTGCTTAATATAATTTATATATAGATAATTGAAAAATTAGGATTTATTCTTGGAATTATTCTTGGAATAGTATATTTATCTTTTAATATTATATGACTGTAGATGTTTGAAGATAAGGGTAGCCTTATCCTACGGGGATGGAATTTCTATACAACACAGAGGGGCAAGGTGAATGTTGGACACCAATTGACATTCTGGGTCCTGGATTAACTCAAAGCAAATACCAGAGCTTGGCTGAAGATAGAGACTTCACAGGGGACATGGCTTCGGTAAACGGAAGAATAGCCCCATTGTTAGATGAAAGCCTTCATCAAGTTATATGTGACCAATTTATTTAGACAGTTAAGGGTATATAATCCGAGTAATAGAAATTTATTGATGGCCTTTTCTCTTCTAATAGTGAGTGGTGCCTTTTTTATGAACATATATTACATTCGTTAAACTCCTTCAACTCATTAAATGGAGCCTGATGTTCCATACGTTGTTGAGTCAATGGTATCTAACATTTCTTAATGGTCCCTCATCCAACTGCTGAGAACATCTAGCATTTTTTTCTATTTACTTTGCTGGTCGAGCGATTAGTTAAATAGATCTGATCTTAATTATATAAAGAGAAACGTCTTTGCACTTGCTTTCTGAAGATTCTACCGTGACTGATGAGCCAGAAAGAACGTTATTACTTGGTAGTTAGCTCTTGTGTCCGGTCACAATGAAGAAGAGCTAGTCATAGAACTTCCAACTCACACAAAATATATACAAAGGAAATCTGAAAGGTTAATAACCCCAGAAGCCCCTCACTCTATTGGGTAAATATATACACACACATACACACAAACACAAAAATATATATATATATATATATATATATATATATATATATATATATATATATATATATATATATATATATATGTGTGTGTGTGTGTGTGTGTGTGTGTGCGTTCATGCATTTTTCTTAAAACCTTTATTGATAATACTTCAAATCTTACAGCTCAAGTCTCCCACTAGACAGCAAAGCCCAACCGAAAAAGGGCCAAGTATTTCAAAGACAAGTAAGCTTTTAACTCATCCGGATCTGCTCCTTGTGAACAGAAGTTGGTCTCTACACAAACCTATCAGCTAAGCGACTTCATTAGCTAATTGGGTGTACCTCGTTTTATTGTAGTCACATGATACAAGACAGGCGACGCCATACCCTAACTACACACTTATACCTTAATTGTTTCCAGCTAAAGAATCCGTTACCCGTTTATGATGATGTAGATCGTGGTGTTTGCGGTACGAAATGCGAGAATTAAGAAAAGTTTATGTTGGATGATGCGAAGTTTATGGGGTTGAGAGAGATGAATTACTAGTGTGATGGGGGTAAGAAAGCTTTTTTCTTTTTTCCTTGGTATTTTTTTCCTGTTATGAAGTATCAACAAAACAATATATAGCAACAAAAAAGAAAAAGAACAACAATGAAAGATCAACTAAAATCATTATGATAATAATAAATAAATGAATAGTGATGATAATAGTAATAATAATTGGAATATTTCTTACACTTCTGAAACTATTAAAATGTCTCCTTTTTTTATTCGTATACATTGATCATTGAAAAGGTGATCATTCTAAATGGAAATCTGGTAATTTTCAAATTTTTTTGTTTGCATTTTTAAGTTATCAAAAATTTAAAATTTGGAAGAATAAAACCTCTTTGAATAAGAACACTGAAATTCATATAAATCAAATCAACCTATCAATTCTCTATATTCACTTATGATGGACGCTTTTGAGAAAGTTTGCATATGTACTTACTAAAGTTATTCAAGGACAAATTCTGGAGAAAATCAGAAACTGTTATGTAATTGATCAAGGATTAGTACGAGTAATTATGATGATAAGAATTATAATAGTATTATCTAATTCCTAAAAACATGGCCTTTTTCGAAATACTTGGAAATTAAATTAGATTGGTCTTATTGATAACGCTTATAATACTCATGTCAAAAATACTCTTTTTTCCTTAAATCCCTATAGATTTTCCAAAAGAATCTTTATGATAATGTTTTTTTTTTTTTATCAAATCCAATAGCTAGAAATATTATTCACGAATGTTCACTAATTACTTCAAACTTTAGCCTAAATCCAACAA
>NC_090730.1:38260773-38265773 GCF_036898095.1 Palaemon carinicauda
CTATATTCCAAAAGTAACTGTGCTGTTTGTCATCAGTAGGGGGATGCAAAATAAGCACACTCGTCAAAACTGATATAATAAAGTTCAGCAGCTACGCATTACAAGGGGGTGCCCTTTGTCTCCTCTCATTATCTGGATGGCGGGTTGAGAGCTGGCTCTATATATATATGGCTTGGTTGGCTCAATATGTCAGACGCTGGTTGCTGATTGAACCTCGGAGGTGGAGTCCATATCTGTTCTGGGACAGAGCTGGTCTCCCATTGGCTGAGGTGCTCGCAGGAGCGGTATCCTCGCAGTTAGGCCGCTACTTCCCTCCTGATTGTCAAAGTTGTGTTGAGTCAGGATTTGAGTTGGTCCAAGCTTTGGCTCAGAGTCAGGCAAGTAGGTCAGTCACTCAGAGTCCAGGTCCGGGTTTGGTTTTTCCTGTTGAATCAACATGCCCTTCAACAAGAAAGACCAAACAACATAGGAAATGCTCCTCCTCCCCTTTTGTATAGGAACACCTCCCATCGACCTGGAGACAATGACAATGATGCACGCAATCAGTGGCCCTGCAGTGTGCCTGCAACTAAGACTCTCCTGGCGAGCGCCTAAACCTAACAGCAAGCATCTCTGGACTCTCCGGACCTGGACTCTGAGCGTCCGAACAGCTTGCCTGACTCCAAGCCCTGTTCAGGCAGTACATTGGCCAATCAGTACACTTCAACGGGAACCCTGCCTGGATCTACTCAAACCCTGACTCCTCCCAGTTTCGATGGTCATGAGGAGAGTAGCGGACTGACTGCGACGAAATCCCTAACGACAAGCGCCTCAGACAATGTGAGAGCAACCTCATCCAGTCTAGATATGGACTCAACTTACAAGGACCAATCAGTAACTAGCATCTGTTATAACAGCCTGACAGCTCTACCCCCTTCACCCTGAATTAGCCTGATGATGAAACACCCGGCACCCTCTCGTAAGAAGCCAAACTTTACTGTACTGATTTTGACAAGTTTACTTTTAGAAAAATTATTGAATTTTTTCATGTCTTTTGCTCGCCCTCTTATTGACAAACAACACAGTTACTGTCAGAATGCAGTACCGATGAAAGAAGGAAAATAAGAGCAGTAGGAAAGCACAACTAATAGATAAGTGCAACTAAAGCAGCAATCATCTTTAATGAGACATGCCTAAAAGAGGGACTGCAACCAAAAAATTATTGATATTATTATCTTCATTGATATTACAAGTTGTGTTTACCTGTGGATTCAAACATAATCAATTAATGAATCAAAAGTAAAACAAATATATATAAAATAAGCTCAAGTTGTACAGCATTTACTGAATTCTGCATCAGATAAGAAGAAGAAGAAGAAGAAAAAAAGAATATGACAAAGAGAACATCCCGGCCACATCATAATTTACCCACCAAATGAATCAAAGGAAAAGATGTACTAAGAAAGCGAGATGTTTCCAAAGACTCAAATAAGGAAAAAATGAGACTGAAACTTACAGACCTTCCTGCTGCTAAATCTAAGGGAAATCAATAATGAAAGAAACAGTCGCGCCATGAAAGGCAAACACAGTCTCTAAGAGACATAACGAAAATGAAAAACAAAACTAATAAAATTACAGAAGCTGCCATCTATCTCACAGGGAGAGGGAAAGAAAAACAGACTAAAAGCAAGAGGTTCAACTAATATCTTCAACCAAGAGAAAATAGAATGAAAGAACAAAACCGTGAAAAAATAAAAAAAAAACAGGCAAAAGGGAAAAGATTCCGAAACTGTCCATCAAAAAAAAAAAAAAATGCAAAGTAAATAATTAAAATCAAGACGTCCCGAAAACCTCCAGTACAGAAGAGAAATAGTAAAATAATTAATCATCCAAAAATTTAAAAAGTAAAGAGTTTATACTTCCAGGACAGAAAACAAATAGTAAAAGAACTAATCATCAATAAATCTACAAAGAAAAGAATTAAAATTAAGACGTCATCAAAACCTCCAGGACAAAAGAAAAATAGTACAAGAACTGTAAAGAGAAAGAACAAACGTATAAAAACCGCGAGACACTCGGGGAATTTCTCCTATAGATTGTACATGACTGGTGTTGGCTGATGAGGCTCTTCCAAAATCCCCCTTTCCCGTCTCGCATAATTCCCCCATCCATCCTTTGCTAATCCTCGCTAAATGCATCACTGATCAAGAGTGGCGTCCTGCCGATTCATCAGGACTGGGTCGCTACGATGATGATGAAGCTCCACTGCCTTGGACCTCTCAGAGTGATGGGAGGTTGTTGCACGATGGGGACACCATGTACAGTACAGGGGAGTTGAATATTATCAGTCAAAATTCGTATTTCATTCTCGATCCAATCAGGGCTACGCTGTTTGAGATACTTATTGTGTGTGTGTGTGTGTGTGTGTGTGTGTGTGTGTGTGTGTGTGCGTATTCACGCATATTTTATTCATATATTATTTTTAATTACCTTACTATCATTAGAAATCCTGAAGGTCACAAGAAAGGATATTTAGTCAGTTCATGAATGATAAGTAGTTTTGTCGAAGGTTTCTTATAACACTTATATTAATATTGACATACTAGCTTATATAAGAATCCATGACTCAGAACACCTTATAAGAAAATAAGTTAAAGATCTTAATCTGAAGAAAAAGGAATGTTAAAAAAATCTGGTATTCACAACATATCCGCAGAATATTTTCTCTTTGCAAACAACAAAATGCATCCCTAAATTAGATTTTAGGCGTGAATACTGATGGTCATATTCATCGGATAACGAATATCAACTAGCACAAAATCTCAAACAATAACATTCGGCCTTCTGGGGCTGCTATCTCTCACCTACAACACAACCAACCCCCCACCCACTGTTATTAGGTAGGTATCCAAAATCACAAGCTTCAAGGAATTAATTAGTTATCGTCTCGAGTACTTGGACTCGTCATCTTATCCTTCGTTTAATATTGTCATTCTATTCTAAGGCATGGTTGCACTATTACAAAAAATAATAATGATAACATTGAGAAGCAAAAAAATTTTTCATGAGTGAAAAGCAATCAAAGTTCATTTCATTCATAATTTTTTCATTTAGCAGAGTGATATCAACACTGCTCTCGAAATGGATCGATATGCCTAAAGGAAGAAACTATTGTTAAAAGAAATATTATACACAGCAACGCTGAATATAATGCTACAAAAAGCTATGTCTAAATTTTACAGACAATGAGGGACATAAGAAACAATCATCACAATTAGGATCACCTTTATTAACCTGCAGTAGCAATAGAAGTGGTGAATTGAATAACATAAAAGAATTCCATCTGCAAACTTATTACAATCGGATACTAAACTTCCTTTGGATTTTAAGAGTGATTACATTGATATCGTTAAGCAAACCGAATTTTTGCACGTCAGATTATCAATATTGCATTATTGTTCAAAGTCCACATTGCTAAATCGACCAGTCTACTTTACTTTAGAAATGCTAATAATTTTTCTCTTTAGGATCAACAAATTAAAAGAAGCCAAATGTATTATTTCATAACAGAGAAAAATGCATCAAAGTTAAATAAACTTAATCCAATCACTCCTGAAGAATTAAATACAATCCCTTTCATGAGAGCATTTTCTATTATCAGGGCGTAGTTTGAAACATTTTTTTTCCTACATGTGGCTGATGTTAGTGAATTTACTGCCTTTAGCGTAAAGTTAGTTTCAGGAACTATATTAAAACCAAGGTTATTTCGTAGTTTTTTCTTGGAAACACGTATGATAGAAAGGATTTTCAGTGACAAGGTACGGGTTTAAAATCAAACCCGATGCAACGTGTTCTAGAACAAGGTTGAGGAAAAATTAAAACTTCTATATACTTTTGTTTTATATTATTTAAAGGAAGAGGCCAACTGAAATAAATAAAGGAGGATGAGGCATAAGTGCACTTAGAAAAGCAGAATACTTCAAATCAAGGACCTTAATAGGGAAAGAAAAAACTAACAAATAGTTAACAAAATAAATAAGTTAAGAAGTAGGTTATATAAATAAAAGTTAAACCATGACGACAAAATCATAGCAAACTGCGCAGCATGGCAATATTCGAGTTTCATGTGTTTTACTGATTCAAGTACGTAATTAGGAATGCCATTCAACAATTCAGTAAAATTTGAAGAAGATTCAGATCTTCCTTTTGGAGGCAATATGCAACTTTATGTTCATTGTCGATTATATTTTCGTGTATTTCGTAAAATCTAACAAAAAATCTTCTATGATAAATCTTTCGGTAATTGCATATTTTACGTTT
Source organism: Palaemon carinicauda (assembly GCF_036898095.1). Taxonomy (NCBI): domain Eukaryota; kingdom Metazoa; phylum Arthropoda; class Malacostraca; order Decapoda; family Palaemonidae; genus Palaemon; species Palaemon carinicauda. The sequence continues at coordinate 38,265,073 of NC_090730.1, forward strand.
ACACTTAACTACAACATACGGTGATACATATATTGCATATTTTACGTTTACACTTAACTACAACATACGGTGATACATATATAAGAAGATAAATTAATACTCTAAGTATATATATATATATATATATATATATATATATATATATATATATATATATATATATATATATATATATATATATATATATATGTGTGTGTGTGTGTGTGTGTGTGTGTGTGTGTGTGTGTGTGTAAAGTGTACTTATATATTAATCTGCGCAATAGTTACAAAGAAGATATCTTTATGAAGAAGTAACGACACAAGAATATCTTCAACACTTACTCTGCATAACTGAACGCCACGGTCTCTCTGAAAAATTTTTTCTTTCTGCAACATCCTCCTCTTACCTGAAAGCATAAAAGCACAAAATTAATAAAAAAGAAATCCATATTGTTGATGTTATGAATATGAGTAAAAAGAAAAAAAAAACATTATAGATGCTTATCTATACAAATTGCAATCATCTATGAAGGTGAATTCTTAAAATGTGTACCTATGAAAACTGAAACCCTCAATAGAAGTGATCTATTATAATGTTTAAAGGTTTAAAGGCAGATCATGAATGGCAGCGGTAAGGGACACTGGCATTGCCCTATCGAGCAGGACAGTGCCCTTGAGACCGACTATATACACATATGATCAGCACCCAAGCCCCCTCTCCA
>NC_090730.1:38273273-38278102 GCF_036898095.1 Palaemon carinicauda
TACATGGGTAGTTAGATATTAGATTATAGAAAGTGACTGTTTTTGTAGATATTGAAATATGAACAACCCATTTAATGTTGTATCCTGTTGAAAATGATAAAAACCTTAATGAGAATATCGTACAATTGCCATTGTATTTGTATACCCGGCATAACTAAAATTCGTAAAAATTATGGTCATGTAGTCGAAAAAAGAATTGAAAAGTCCGGAAATTATAGCTAGTAATACCTTGAGAAATTTTTCTTTAACCTTAATGTCTTAATTTACACTTTAAAGCCGAATACTAATGTCATAAAGATTCAAAAATTTTTCTGTTGTGGACCAATTTTGTGTTGAAAGAATTCCTTGGAGGAAGGGAAAAATAAAATACTTATGATGAGAATCGACAAATTGATGTAATACGGAAATGCTTGTTAGCTCTTCAATACTGGCTAGATTACATGCTGGTTTTGTAATGCAAACAAATATTAGGTAATACTCTTCATATTACATGTACTAGAGAAAATAGTCTTAACTAATGTTCCTCTTTAATGACGGATGGATAAGTCTTAAATACAATTCTTATCTATTAAAAGTATAGATAGATATAGGAACATACAATTGAACGTATCTTTCTGCGACACCCAAATGAATATCAACAACTTGGTCCTGATATCTAGTAAAATCAGTGGCCTAAAAGGTATCACATGGTTGTAATTGGTCTCTCAGTACTCAAATAAATAGTTTGTGATTCGTTTTTATTTAGGACCCTTAATTTGAATTTAACACAAATAGCATGTAATACATTCTGAGAATAACTAAAAAAAAAATACCAGTCACCAATATTTACTCCAGGAAATCAGAAGAAAGACAAATATCTCAATTATTACCTTTGTGAAGAGGTGACAGATTGATGGATTGATTTGGGGTTTTCTGGCATCCTGGCATTTAAGGTAATTTACAAAGACTGCTTGCCCTCATCGCCGTTAGACAAGCAGACATCGCTCATATCAATACCCAATATATGTCTGCGATCATGAAGTTATACATTTGAAAGGCTTGAGACCGGCAGTTGATATCAGAATCTGTTTGCTAAAATGACGACAGTTATTTATTCGATATACTGCGGACTTTTCCTCCCATAATTGGGGAACCAGATTCATATCTAGACTATGGATTTTTCAAAGTAGGAAGAACTTTTTCATAAATTTATATGAAAGAACACTCACCGAATCACTTTAGGTAGTAGGTTGGCCAGGGCACCAGCCACCCGTTGAGATACTATCTCTAGAGAGTTACGGCATCTTTTGACTGGCCAGACAGTACTACATTGGATCATTCTCTCTGGTTACGGTTCATTTTATTTTTGCCTACACATAAAGCGAATAGTCTGGCCTATTCTTTACATATTCTCCTCTGTCCTCATACACCTGACAACACTGAGAATAACAAATAAATTCTTCTTCACCCAAGGGGTTACTGCACTGTAATTGTTCAGTGGCTACATTCCTCTTGGTAAGGGTAGAAGAGACTCTTTAGCTATGGTAAGCAGCTCTTCTAGGAGAAGGACACTCCAAAATCAAACCATTGTTCTCTAGTCTTGGGTAGTGCCATAGCCTCTGTACCATGGCCTTCCACTGTCTTGTGTTAGAGTTCTCTTGCTTGAGGGTACTGTTGGGCACACTATTTTATATAATTTCTCTCCCTCTTGTTTTGTTAAAGTTTATATAGTTTATATAGGAGATATTTATTTTAATGTTACTCTTCTTAAAATATTTTATTTTTCCTTTTTTCCTTTCCTCACTGGGCTATTTTTCTTATTGGAGCCCCTGGGCTTATAGAATCCTGCTTTTCCAACTAGGGTTGTAGCTTAGAAAGTAATAATAATAATAATGATAATGATAGTCGATGCCTTAATTTATAGGCATACCTAATGAATACCTTATAATTATCACATGACGAAAGCAAATATTTAAAGAAATTTCTGAAAAAAAAAAAATCGACATGCACGAAGAATGAAATACAGGCAGACATATACTCTATCAAGACTCCAACATGGGTTTTTCAATTCTTCCCGTTATTTATCACGATTATCCTCTCCTTTGCAGAGTCTAGATGGGTCTTTCCAATGAGAGAGTGTATTTCTTGGTTACCCTGTGATTCATTGGACCTGTTTTTTCTTGGACACCTCGATCAGTTACCTGGATGTGAGTATGCTTGGGTGGAGGTTTGGCATCTTCATACTCTAACTATCAGGTTCTGATATTTTAGTGTTAAATGTAAGTTTTAGAACAGGATCTTCCTCCTCAATACAGATGCTGATTGCTCTCATTGTTTTCACTTTATGAATATGGTGTAAATTTGATTGCCAACTACGTAACTGCCATTTTTAAACAGGCATGGATGAGTTTTTTTTTTTTATAAATATGAAATGTTGACCTACTTAGCGATATTGCTGTGTACGTGTGTGCATCTGATAACAAGACCCATCTGTCAATGGTTAGGGACCAATTCGCCAAATATTTTCTATATCTTCATTGAAAATATATTTTGTTTTATTATTTCCACAGAATATTTGGAAAAGACATTATGTTCTCGGTCACTTCATTATGATTTCGTTATTTTGTGACGGGCCGAGAGAAGGTTGTGACTCAAAGACAGTGTGAAGGCAACTGAGTGAGTTTATTGTAGAACACTCTCCTTTATATACAAAATCTCAAAGTAACAAGAATTTTCATGTTAAAAAATCTACACTGTTACAGAGGAGAAAAGCAGACATGTTTATTCTGGTTCTATTTAGTGCGGGGGAAGAGCAAAGATATAAGCATGAATTGAACTATGCACGATCGTGTGACACACGGTTGGTACAATTTTGATCTCCAACGTAAAATCCGTTAGTTTTTTAGTACAATAATTATTAGGAAATCCCGAGAAATTATTTTCATAATGGTGTCCCATTTGATACCAAACACTTTTCCCATTTGTACATGTGAAAGATATCTTAGTTTATAATAATACAATTTACCTAAATGAAAATTGGAAGGTTTCATTAAAGCTTGTTTCATAGTTTAAATAAATATCGTTTTCTTGAGTTAAACGAGTTTTTAACAATTTTTAATAATTCAAGATAATAAAAACGTGAACATGTTCTGCGAGTTCGGTTCTCAATATCCCACTCTTAAGTACAAGGAAAAATATGAAAGATTTTTCTTAAACATTTTGAATTAAAAACTAATTTCCTATACCCATTTGTCACACTAAAAAAATTTATACAGTTTATACTAGGCATCACACTAAACACACGCATACTTTATATCCTGTACCCCTGGTACAGGAAACTTGTATCTACAGTGACATACTACTTGGTCACGGCGGAATATAATAATGAAAATATAAATGGGTTTTGATTTCTAATTGTAAACTTATTTCTTCAGACCTTTACTACTTAGCATTCGTTGGTCGATTGTTCGAAGCCGCTCCAATCTCAAAAGTTTTCACTAGAGTCAACAACCTTACCGCCCATATGAGTTTGGGGATGGAGGAACTGAGGGACATCTAGGCCTACCTGCTGAGTCATTATTGATCAGCCCTTCATATTTCATGGCCTTATCTTAGATGTTGAGCATAAGTATAAACACGGCTGAACTAGTAGGCATTATACTAGCAATCAATATTATGAAAGATTTGATTTATCATTTATTCGAAAAGTGCCATAGAAGCCTTCAAAATGTGCACACAGAGCCAACTGGTTTTACAAATTAAAGAGGTCCTTAAAAATTTTATTGATCTTTTGGACTTTGAATGAAAAGTACAGTGGCCTGTTCCTTGCTTCCTATGTTCATAGCCGATCAATATAACCTTTAAACTACCTCAAGCTTTAGTAAAGTAGTTTTGGTCAATGTTAAATATGTTTTACTTCGTCTAGCATAAGCTACCATACACTGTTTATACTCAAATATATACTGCACCCAAGTGAAGCATATGACCATTTTATTGATATCATCATTTGTAAAATTTACAGCAGAAAAAATTACGAGAGAAACGCTCGTATTATTTTGACCCATCACATTAGTAAGAACCATTATTAGTGTTTTGAGTAAACCTGATTACAAATTTGAATACATACAACTTTATTTTTATTCCGTTACTTCCTTCTTGTGCATCATTGGGTATCGTTTTACTATTGATAGAATTGCCTAAACTTATTAATCTTTTGGCCTTTTTTTTTTTTAATCAAATCCCTTGAAAGGAACTTTTTAAAAATGTCATAAAACCTTTCCCTCTTCATCGTTCATTCAAATTTCATCCGACATTTTTACCTGCTATGAACTTTTCATTGAAGTAAACATGTAAGATTCTATCTAAAAGATTCGCCTTTGCATTTTTGAGAGAATCTCTGAAGTTTCCAAATATATAAAAAATATAGCTTAGTTGAATCAGATATATCTAAGTCATAAAATGCGAGTTTTATCTTTCCCTTTTGTCCTATGCAGAAAACACTTTCAAACGAATTATTATTCACGCCTACATTTTCATCACTCTCAGAATATCATTCATCGGACATATCACACAACTGTTCCCATTCCATATACATTGAATGCAATGTATTTTATGCTGTATTGACAGGATTATCATAAAAATTTCCGTAACGGCAGTTAACAAAAGCAAGACCAACTTTGCTTGAAATTAAATTTTTCATTCCGTCACTTCGTCAGTCATCAACAGAACACTATAGTCTGTCAGTGTCCCGTTGGCATATTTAGTAAAAAAAGAAAAAAAAAAAAAAAGACTTTGAGGAGTCATACGTATTTTGCAATTAGGTCTACGATTTTTTTTTTTTCTTTTTTCCT
>NC_090730.1:38278602-38296102 GCF_036898095.1 Palaemon carinicauda
TTCGGATTTCACTTCTTTTACTTTTCTGTTCACGTATCTGTCTCCTTCTTTCTATCTACAAATGTTTTGTTCCTCTTTATTATCGTGCTCTTGCTCTTTATGTCTGTCTTAATTCATTCTCCTCTTTCTTCTTTATAACTTTGTACTCTCGAAATACTACGGCATCGGTAATTTTTGTGCGAATAAGTTGATTTTCTCATACTATTCTCTCTCTTTCTGACCCGGTTTATCCGTTGATACCTCTCCCCCCCCCCTCTCTCTCTCTCTCTCTCTCTCTCTCTCTCTCTCTCTCTCTCTCTCTCTTTCTCTCTCTCTCTCTCTCTCTCTCTCTCTCTCTCTCTCTCTCTCTTCGGTGTAACTGTAGGCAATGGGATAATTAACCGTAACCAGAGAAAACGATCCAGTGTAGTACTGTCTGGCCAGTCAAAGGACCCCATAACTCTCTAGCTATATCATCTCAACGGATGGCTGAGATGATCTAATTGAGTTAGGATAATGGTCCAGAAAATGGCAAATACCTTTCAACTGTGGGAAATGCAAAGTTATGTACATGGGTTATACTACCCTGCAACCACATTACTCACTGTTGTGTAATCAAAATAGAAAGTTTGGACCAGGAGGAAAATCTTGGCATTATTATTTGCAGATTTCAAATCCACCAAGCAGAGAAAAACAGTTGAAAAAAAGACACAGAAATTATGTTATATAAGAGACAATTCATATACAAAAACAAAGACAGTGTACTGCATCTGTACAAATCACTAGTAAGACCATATCTAGAATATGGAGTCCAATTCCTGGCTCCAAGTATTCAAAAGAATATAGATAGACTGGAAGCAATACAAGCTAGGCCCACCAAACTGGTCCCAACATTAAGGCAATTTGGATATTGGCGGAGAAAGGAACGTTTGAAATAATTAGATCTACAATCTCGACGAATAAGGGGACAGCTAATATAGACATTCAAGATTTTTATAAGAATAATCTATTTAGACTACAACAATTACTTCATGCTTAGCACAAATAAGTCCAGAGGGGACGGATACAACATGAAATACACCACTCAATTTGTAATTTCTTTGCCATTGCATGGAGCAGACTTCCAGCGGATGTAGTGAACAGAAACAAGGTAAACGAAGCCAACTCTCTAAACATACTAATTCACACTACCCAAAAGCAAATGTAGTTTCCGTTGATAGAATAAAAAGTCTTTTGAGACATCTAAAATCATTGCAACTCTCTCTGACCCAATTTATAAATTCTATACTTCTCTCTCTCTCTCTCTCACTCTCTCTCTCTCTCTCTCTCTCTCTCTCTCTCTCTCTCTCTCTCTCTCTCTCTCTCTCTCAATGCTCCCCAATAACTGCATTACAGCTTATCTTTTGTGATTTGCAACACGGAAGGCCTTTGCCAAATGACAACGATCCTAATTAATGGCTCCTAAAAATAGATTCCTAATCTTGTTTATCTCGACGATCAAGGGATTCCGCGGCTGATGAATTTTCCTGTTTGTGAGGAATATTTGATGTAATTTGAGGTGATTTGGTGTCTGTCAGCTTCCCCTTTGTGCTTCTTTTGAAGGCGATAGAAGCGTTTGCGTTTTTAATATTTTGGATCTTGGATCACTCTTTCAAATGAGGATATCGTGAAAATTATTTGTAATCCCTGGCTGGGTATACGATTATATAATGGTTTCCACAGACCTTCGTACGTGTTCCATATTTGGAAGGTTAGAATCACATTTCGTCGTTTTACTTTTTTCTACTGAAATTTACTTCAGACAAAAGATATACGATTAGCGGGTACTTATGTCTGGAAGAGTTTTATTTCAAGCAAAGCCCATAATAAAGAAGGAATGAGTTCTACATTCTTTCCTGTTAGTTGAAAATATGTATCGTTCTCCTTAATTTCAAGGACATGTTGAATAAATATCTCTTGTTACCTCTAGAGTAGGATGCATTATTTCATAGAGACCGTTTATATCTCAAAAATCCACTGTTTAAAGATTTTGCGTCCCCCAGTACAGTTTAGTATTTAACCAGATTTTTTTATTATTTTTTTTTTTTATTGTATGTTTGTGGATTTTAGGTCATTCAAAGGCAGTATCAAAAATTCCTATTCGTTGAGATGAAGTTGAAAAGGTGTGTAGAATCTCTTTTTCAATAAGGAAAAATACGATTAGCAGGCTGAATGGAAATGCCTTTGACCTGAAAAATTTTCGACTTTGAAAGTGAAACAAAAAAAGGTGAAAAAGCATAAGAATGTCTACACGTTCACAAACACCGATATTTTTTTCTTAATGCTTTTCGTGTTTCTGAAGAGGAAAAAGTAAGTTCAAGGTTCAAATTTCGAAAGACTTCTGACTTTTTCATCATCTATTTAAAGATACACGAAAAGGAAAAGGGAAAATTAGAGGTCGAAGTAATGGTGAATCAGGTTAAAAATTAAATTGCTTGGTTTTTTTCCTCGATATTTTGCTAATAGTTTTCTGTTTGCCAAAAATAATAAAAACTGTTATTTAGAACATTGAAATTAACACGGCACTAACCGCGTAGAGATGAATAAAAACAGAAATTACAATAACAGGTTCTACATAAAAATAATATTCTGCTTATCTGGATGAAAATAATAATTCCATTGCAATTATTTTACATATAAAATTAATTACGTATAAATATCCCATCCCTGGGATTGAAAATATGTTATGAGGTATTACAGACATTATTCCTGAAATTAATAAATCTAAGAAGAAATAGAAACCATCTCTATCTATTATCCATTTTTAGATAGATTTAATTAAGGAAGGAGTTATTGCTTGCTGCTAATATATTTTTTGCCATGCCACGCATTTGTTTGCTTTTTTTATGAATAAACGTTTAATAAAGTTCGGAAAAATTGCATTTATTGTTAATCAGATGATGTTTTTAAGGTTTTATAAAACAAGGCAAAGAATAACACCTGTATGATTAAAATATGAATCCTTCCTAGTCGGGAATATCCATAACTTTTTCCTTTTCTTTCTCTTTGTATGACACTGAAGTTTTCAATATGCAGAGGAACCATCCAAGCCACTTTATTGGGACACTGATGAAAAAGTATCTGGCATTTCTGACATAAAAAGAAATGTAAAAATAAGGGACTGCACAAAAATGACTTTGGCATGAAGCATTTTCTCTGTAAAAAAAAAAAAAACAACGGAAAAGTAAGGAATGGAAAAAAAAGAGAGAAAAAATGTAGATTATTTCATAGCAGCATCATTTTTGCAGAGCATGTTTATACAGACAAAAATGTAAATATTTTATCTTTTGAGGAATTTTCATTAGTCATGCTTTTGACACAGATAAAAATAAGAGTGAAGGAATATATACACCAATCCGAAAAATGCGAGTTTTTGGAAAGTCTTCAGATAACTTATTTCATTCACACAGTTTTCTCTCGAGAATATATACTATATATACCTACTCCATTTACTTTTAATACTTGGATAAAGACATCCATTCATCCGCCACTAATCTACTACATCCTTCAAACTCTACAAAGTTCACTTTCTTCCTGTTGGTTTAGCGTCGGACATATGTGAAAAGTGGAATTTAATACTTATTCCTCAATAATGAGATTTATTGCTCTCTTGTTAAGAATTAGATCTGAAAATAAATACCTCACAAAAGCATATGTAATATTCTTCTTTACCTTCTAAAAGGCTTGTGTACCTCACATACACGCACACACACACATATATTTATATATATATATATATATATATATATATATATATATATATATATATATATATATATATATATATGTGTGTGTGTGTGTGTATATATAATTATGTATATATATATATATATATATATATATATATATATATATATATATATATATATGTATATAATTATATATATATATATATATATATATATATATATATATATATATATATATATGTATATATTTATATATATATATATATATATATACATAAATATATATATATATATATATATATATATATATAGATATATATATATATATATATATATATATATATATATATATATATATATACATATATATATATATATATATATATATATATATATATATATATATATATATATATATACCTTCTATCAAATGCATCTTCTCCCACTAAACCTTATCTCGACATTGATTCTTTGCTTCCCTTTCGATCTGTATATATTTCCTTCCCAAGCCTTACTCACTCCCTTCCCACCATCCATTCTCAACACATGACCACACCATCTCAGTCGTGACACTCTTATCATCTCTGTGATCTTTTCTTATTTGGGTCATATTTATAATTTCCGTGACCACTGAGAGTGGAGGTACTTTACTCATTGGATTTGACTTTTTGGAGGGGTAAAAAAGAAATATAGCCCCCACGCCCCTGACAAAAGTGTGGGCATAACTTTTCAGAGCCCAGAATTCAAAATGGCCGCCGTCGCCAGTTCAAAAAATTTACTTTTTCCTGGTTTGTCTTAGAGTGCTGTTCATATTATGTTTTATAGGGTTTTTTGGCATGGGTAATTTTTTTTTTATGTTATTTCATTGATTTAACCAGTTTTTCATATCCAACTTCACCCCTCTAAGAGGGTTTTTTGTGCTTCAGGTTAATGTGTGTGGTTCTGCTATCTCACTTCCATACTAATAAAAGAGGATCAAGACTGGATTAGTGTAATACTCAAGACCTTTCAGATAGATATTGTCAGCAAGATGTGATATGAATGTGTACTGAAATGTAGAATGACTTGTAAGTCCTTAGATACCATCAGCCAAGGAAAGTGCTAGTCTCTAGAGTCAAAGTCTAAAAGATGGTAAGGACTTGATAGGTATGGTGATATTCACATCACCACTTCATGGCAAGATGGGCCTGCAAAATATTACATGCACCAAGGATGCTACATATTAATCTTATCTTCAGACAAGGTTGAAAAGTCTCGGTGACGCAAACGGAACGAAAGTGACATTGTTCCATGTAGAAGTCAAACATCATGCTCTGAAATTCCAGCTCCATGTAATGATGAGACAGAGGGACTATTACCTGCTAAGCGCCTGCGTTCTTCTGTGGGTGGATCACTCATCGAGAAAACAAAATGTGAATGGTGTCTGAAGGGTGAGGACACAAAGTATCCAAATAGAGCCAAGGGCAATATGTCCAGAATCAACACACACTTAGCATGGCTTTCCTTCAAACACCACACAGTTTTAATAGAAGATGGGGAGTTGCGGGATCGTCTCTCACGATTTGTCGACTCCACATCAGTGCTGTCAGACCCTTTTGCAACAGACATTATGTATCACCTTATTTGGTGGAGAAAGTATGTAAGCCACCTGAAGTTTGAATAAAGCGAAGGAATGCATCTTCAGAATGTGTCTTTGTCAGAGGCAAACAATTTGTTCTTTAGACACGTGGATACCGTCCTCTTTGCTGAGGTTCAGACCCTTTCATTGCAGTGTCTTTTAGCAGACTACAAACGTATTGTCAGTGACTATGGTTATCCAGTGGTGAAGTTAAGTCGTCCTACATCAAACATCTACTTCTAAATGAGTATCAGAACAAAATTGGTTTCCAAGAAGGAAATGCAAAGAACAAGAGTTCATGGGTGTATGACACTGCGGGATGGGGTGACTATATTAAGGCTACTATATTGTCCCTTGGCTTCACTGATGAGCAGCGCATTCAAAACCTAGTACCACGCCTGTCAAAGAAGATCAAAGACACATCTACTGTCCCATGGCCACCTCGCATTGGACATCTCGAAGAAGCTGAAGACGTACGTGAGCAACAACTGCAGTTGTTAACTTTGTTAAAAACAACCTACAAGAAAAACTGTTGATCTTAGTCCTGGCACACTCAGCCTGGCCTCCATAATCACCTACCTACCACGTCACTGGACAGCACACCTCAAATGCAGTTAACCTCGGCCTCACTGTTCATGGTATGACAAGGAGTAAAGACCTGGTCGACACACTTCAGCTACTCAGATGCACTTCTCCTCTATGACCACTGTGCACTTAAGGATGTTGAGGTGTCAGACAAGAATAAAGGCAAAGCTTTGCCAATGAACAGCTTTGTGCACCAGCTGGTACGCCTAAGGAAGTGGCTCAGATGGAGAGGTTGGGTCTGGCGACCCTGGTGGACCTTGCAGAAGGATCAGGCATGCTCCCACTTGAGTCAGCCCTTGAGGTGAGAGTGACTGAGGAGTGCTTGTCTCTGTACAATGCAGAGGGGTTAATGCGCAAAACAATGAAGAGCAAGCTCTTGGATCAGTTTAACCTTGACCCAGTTGTTCAAAAACCAGAAAACTACATCTGCATTGTCAACATGGGTATGATTTGGCGGCTAGCCACTCCCACACCCGAGGACCGTGAGGCAAAGACGCAAGATGGCTCAAAGTACTGCTGGAAGGACTATCTAGAAAAGATCTGCAAGATCCTTTTCTCACGCCATGCCAATGCAAGCCCTTACATCATTCTTATCAAAGACAAGTAAGACCTTCCTTTCACCATCAAGGATGATGAGCACAATCGAAGGTCAGCAAAACATGCACATATTCCAAACGTTTTTCCAAAGCCCACAGACACATTCCCAGGAGCTGCTGAACTTAACCAACTAATGGTCAGATCAGGGAACAAGATCAGACTTCAAAAGCTCCTCAGGGAACAGCTAAAACCACAAGCTTTTGTGATGTGTTGTAGAGTAATCTACTGTGAAGGAGGAAGAGCAACCAATGTGAGCAATGGTGTGACAAACAGACTTTATTTTCAGACATCCAGAGGCTGACACAATGAAGTTCTCTGCCTATACCAAGCTCAGGACGGTGAACTTTAATGGGGCAGTTGTACTTGACAGTGAGGATACAGTTGTATAAGTTCAAGCAGCATATCTCTCACAGCAACTCCCTGGTGATCTACTTATTAAATGCAAGCATGTCTTTATCAACTGCAGTAACATGCTACCAGAAGTAGTCTCACAGATCATCATCCCTCTCCATGTGATCATTGGAAGTGATCATACATCAGGGTTCTATCGCCATGAAAAGAAGGTGATGGAGACAGTGATCTCTGATCCTGAGGCGAGAAAGCTCTTGGGATAAATTGGTGAAAGAATCGACTTGGAGGATATTATCAGAGCTGATATGAAGACCTTTGTACTGTCCTGTATTCATGGTGAAAGTGCAGATGCTACTTCCGGGCAAGCAAGGGCTTCCAAGTGGCAAAAAATGAAGAAGAAGAGTATGATCCGCCTCCTACCTGATGACGACCCCTTGAATCCTCATGTGTAAAGGACAAGCTATGTCACATATTGCCAACTACACTACAACTTGTTTGACCATCCATCTCATATGGGTCATGGCTGGGAACTTGTAAATGGAGAATGCTGACCAGTGTGCTACACACAATCACCCTTGCCCCAACAGCTCATGCTTCCGGACTCCTCAGAGGAAAGTGAATCTGACAGTGAGATGGGTGAATCTGGGGATTCAACAGATTCAGAAGCATAAAAGTCCCATGATTGACATAGACCAATTAATTCAGTGGTGTACATTTGCTAATCAATATAAATTTATTGTATGACTTTAACTTGTGTTTTAATGTGTTTCAACCATTAACTTAGGTTTTGTTTTGAAGTAATTTTTGCGTGTTTACTTTTACTTCTATCATTAATAAAATAATTCATCACAAAAAAGAAAAATACTTTCATTACAACCTACTATAAAAGGTCTGTAATGACCTAAGAAGATTGAACATTTGGTGCTCAAAATCGGCGGCCATAGTGAATTTGAATATGAAAAAACAGGTCAAATCAATAAAGTAAAATCAGAAATGAATTTCCCATGCCAAAAAATCCCATAATACATATTTTGTACAGCACTCTAAACCAAAACAGGAAAAAGTTAATTTTTTGAACTGGCACCGGCGGCCATTTTTTAATTCAGGGCTCTCAAAGGTTATGCCCACACTTTTGACAGGGACATGAGGGCTAGATTTCTTTTTTGTCCCTCCAAAAAGCCAAATCCAATTACTAAAGTACCTCCACTCTCAGTGGTCACGGAACTTATGCATATGACCCAAGTAGGTAAAGATCACAGAGATGATAAGAGTGTCACGACTGAGATGGTGTGGTCAGGTGTTGAGAATGGATGGTGGGGAGGGAGTGAGTAAGACTTGGGAAGGAAATATATATAGATTGAGAAAGAAGCAAAGAATTAATGGCGAGATAAGGTTTGGTGGGAGAAAATGCATTTGATAGAAGGTATTGGAGAGGGCGCGTCAGCCAATCGACCCCTTAATGGTCGGAAATAAGTTTAACGGCAAATTATGATTTAAACGTATTCCTCTTAATTACATTCCTATTAGTTACTGTACAGTGCGTAATACAAGGGGTGTAATCTAGCAAATTTAGATAAATACTCAGTTTTTCTGGTAAGAAACTGTGGAATGTTACAATATATTGTAACGAGCCAAGAAAAGGTTATGACTCAAAGGCAGGATGAAAGCAACTGAGTAACATTATTACAGAACACTCGCTTCTAAATACATACTCAAAGGCAACAGGAAATTTCCTGTTCAAAAGACACCCCACCGGTTAACAGTTAACGGCGAGAAAAACAGACATGTTATTTAAGGTCCTTGTCAGTGCGAGTGGAGAGCGAAGATAAAGGCATAATATATATACAAAATGAAAAGTCGTTACTATGTACGATCGTGTGACACACTGTTGGTACATGGCTCCCCCCCTAAAAATGACATACTGTACAAGTTAAATAGGGCGTCCTGATCTGGAGCGGCGTACTGTAAGGGGGTCATCTGGCAGGAGATAAGCAGGTTTTAGACGATAAATGGAGACCCAGTCTTCTTTGCCAAGAATGTTTAGTAGGAATGCTTTCGGACTGCATCAGATCACAAGGAAACGCCTCATGTAAGGGGGCGTTAGCGGCGACCTGCTAGTGTCGTTGCGTAGGAGGACGTGTGTTGCAGAGTGTAAGTCTGTCGGTATGTGAGGCTTTGCTGGAGGCTTGTAAGTCTGGCGGCATGGAGTAAATTTTTCAACGACAAGATGTATGCGCAGGAGATCGTTGGAGGATGTTGCAGAAGGAAAAACTTTGGCAAGGATGACCAATGGGCCGCCATACACCATTTCAGCTGCCGAGACGTCAAGGGCGTCTTTGGGAGTGGTCCTCAGTCCCAGGAAGACCCAGGGAAGCTGAGTAAACCAGTTGGAATCCTTGTAGCAGAACATCAAAGCTGCTTTGAGGGTGCGATGAAAACGTTCAACCATTCTATCGGCAGCGGGGTTGTAGACAGTTGTCTGATGCAAGGTGATGCCCAGGAGATTCGCTAATGATGTCCTCAACTGAGAGGTGAAAGTGGTACCCCTGTCAGAAGTAATATGCTCAGGGATACCAAATCTTGCAATCCATCCTAAGAGTAAGGCAGATGTATACGAGGCAGACGTTGCAGTTTCCATGGGAATAGCTTCAGGCCAACGAGGGGAGCGGTCGATGACAGTATACAGGTAACGATATCCTTGTGATGTGGGTAAGGGGCCTACAATGTCGACGTGAATGTGTGCGAAACGACGCTGAGGTTGAGGAAAGGTGCCCACTCCCGAATCCGTGTGTCGATGTACTTTGGAAGTTTTGCAAGAAGTGCAGGCACGAACCCAATCTTTAGCGTCCTTAGAAATGCCGTGCCAAATGATCTTCGTCTTCAACAGCTATGCAGTAGAACGGCACGAGGTATGTGAGAGGCCGTGAATGAAATCAAACACCTGTCGGCGCATGGGAGCAGGAATCCAAGGTCGCGGTCTACCAGTACTGACGTCACAGAGGAAGGTGGTGTTGGAGTCTTCGAGGGGGAAATCTTTCCAATGGAGGGACGTGCAGGATGTCCTACATGCTTGATACTCTGGATCCTGTCGTTGGGCTTCAGCCAAGGCGTTGTAATCCAATCGCAGTTGAACGGCAGCCAACGTGTTTCTTGACAGGGCATCGGCAATGGGATTCATTTTCCCAGGGATGTATTGAAGGGTGCAATTGTATTCAGCCACGGCGGAGAGATGTCGGCGTTGACCGGCGGACCAGGCGTCAGACTGTTGAGTGAAGGCTTGCACCAGAGGCATGTGGACTGTGCGAATGAAGAAGGGCATACCTTCTAAGAAATGGTGAAATTGATGGATGGCCAAGTGCACCGCCAGCAATTCACGATCTGATGTAGAATAACCCGATTCTGCCTTGGACAGTTTTCTGCTGAAGAAGGCCAAAGGGCGGGGCGAGCCATTGACCACCTGCTCGAGTACTGCACCAATAGCGACGTCGCTAGCATTGATGGAGAGAGGGAGAGGGGCATGTGGGATAGGAAAAGTGAGAGTTGCAGCGGTTGATAAAGCATTCTTTGCATTGCAGAAGGCTGCCTCTTGAAGGGGACCCCACTTCAGGTCCTTTGGCTTGCCCTTGAGAGAGGGGTAGAGGGGAGCAAGAGTGGCGGCAATGGCTGGCAGAAAATGGTGATAATAGTAGATCAAACCCAAGAATTCTTGCAGAGCTTTGGCGGTCGAAGGCGTGGAGAAGTCCTGAATGGCCGCTACCTTCTCAGGGAGGGGATGGACTCCTTCAGGAGTGATGCGGTGACTTAAGAACGACACTTCATTGGCACCTAAGGTACACTTGTCGCACCGGACTACAAGGCTCTTTTGTTGCAAGCAGTCGAGCACGATGCACTGGTGACGGAGGTGTTCCTCTTTTGAGGAGGAGAACACAAGCATGTCGTCTATATAACATACACAGAAGGGGAGGTCCCCTAAGATGCCATCCATGAGACATTGAAACGTGGCCTCAGCATTACGAAGGCCAAAACAGGAGTAATTGAAGGTGCATGTATCAAACGGAGTGGTGATAGCGGTCTTGGAATGTCTTCTAGGTTCATAGGCACCTGATAATACCCCTTCAGGAGGTCGAGCGTGGAGAAAACCTTCGCTTTGTGCAGGTAGGAGGTCACGTGGGCGATGTTTGAGAGAGGGTAGTGATCCGGTTTTGTTAACTTGTTCAGGAGCCTGTAATCCTCGCACGGACTGAGGGAGCCGCCTTTCTTCATAACGATGTGTAAGGGTGACGACCATGGGCTGGAGTCCTTTTGGCAAAGGCCCATTTCCTCTTTTTCAGCGAACGTCTGTTTGGCGGCTGCCAATCGGTCCAGTGCCAGACGTCTGAATTTTGCGAAGACTTGGGGTCCTGTCGTTTTGATAGGGTGATGAATACCGTACTTGGCATGAGCCGTGGGCATATGGCGAAGCTCTGGACGGAAAACTTCCGGGTACGACGTGAGGAGGAGGAGTAGGCATCCGTGGGTGCAGTGTTGTGGAGAGCAAGGCTGGAGGCGGCGGGTTGAAGAGGTGTCAACAAGTACGAGTGTGCGTTGACCAATCGTCGGTGGGCGACATTGACCAGAAGGTGGAAATGAGAGAGGAAATCCTCACCGAGGATTAGCAATGTGACCTCAGCAACGAGAAACTTCCAATTAAATTCACAGTTTCCAAACGATAATGTGAGATTCTCATAACCGTTGGTGGGTATCGCAGATCCGTTGGCAGCTACCAAGCGGACGTCGGCAGACATAGAAAGACTACGTCGTATCCTGAAAAGTTCCCTTGGCGAAAGAGAACGACAAGCACATGTGTCTACCAAAAATCGCTCGCCCGTTTTTGCATCATGTAAAAAGAAAATATTACAAACATGGGAGGCCACCGCCACGAGCGATGGCCTACTAACACATTTTTTAGCCACTGAAAATCCATTTTTTCGCAGTTGCCCTGAATCTGTTGGGGCAGTAGCAAAACTGGGGCGGATGGGAGGTAGTGAGTGGCTGTAGAAGTCGTTGGTTGGGGCGCGAGCGAGTGGTGGGTGGTGGGTGGCTTTGTCCTACGGCATTCACTTCACTTTCGATTGACGTTGAATAGGCGTCATCTTCGTCAGGAGTGGAAGCGTTGATGGAGGTCTTGAAGGTCGTGAAGTGGCTGTCCATAAGGACGTCCTTTATGGGTAAACTATCGACATCGAGTATGGCAGCACGTACAGGTTCGGGTAAACGTCGTATCCAAAGGTCACGAAGTAGGTTCACCTCAAGAGGAGAGCCGTCTATGGCAGTTGCAGGCGAGCGATACTGGTCATTTCCCTGAAGGCAAGCGAAGCCCTTTGGTCCCCCAACGGTTGTTGAGAGAGCTGAAAAAGCTTTGTTATATGGGTGGCTGGCGACGGCGAGTACAGCTGCAGAAGGTATGTTTTGAGGGCGTCATACGCTATTGAGGGGTCTCCTTGTTCACAAAGCCTGTCGGATATTTCTGGGAAGGTGTCCTCGGGTATCGCCGCGAGAATATAATCTGCTTTGGTGGTTGAGCGAGTCATGTCCTTGATGCGAAACTGGACTTCTGCGCCCTGAAATCAAGCTAACGTCTCTCCGCTGGCGAACGACGAAAGTTTCAATGGGGCAGCGGCAGCGCCAACTTCCGTGGAGTCTGCCATAGTACCAACGACGGAGGGGCGAGGGGATGTCGAAGGCGGGAGGAGCGAGTCGACTTTCTGGGTCACCAATGTAATGAGCCGATAGAAGGTTTTGACTCAAAGGCAGGATGAAAGCAACAGAGTAACTTTATAACAGAACACTCGCTTTTATATACATACTCAAAGGCAACAGGAAATATCCAGTTCAACCGACACCGCACCGGTTAACAGTTAACGGTGAGAAAAACAGACATGCTATTTAAGGTTCTTGTCAGTGCGAGGGGAGAGTGAAGACTCAAGCATAATATATACACAAAATGAAATCTCGTTACTAATACGATCGTGTGACACACGGTTGGTACAATACATACATATATATACATATGTATATATATATATATATATATATATATATATATATATATATATATATATATATATATATACATATATATATATATATATATATATATATATATATATATATATATATATATATATATATATATATATATATATATATATATATATATATATATATATATATATATATATATATTACTCTGATCCAAAACGTGGAATTTTTCATGGGGTCTTCTTGTCTTCATACAAAATGTAGAATCTCTCCTGGCTGGCTTTCATTTTTCGCCCCCTCACTTGAAACGGTCGATAAATCTTGTGTAAAGTAAATTTTTTTAATTAATATTATGTTGCATATTCCCTCACCTGAATGTGCACTCTTACCCTTTCATTTCCTTCTCGTTTCTCATTTCTGCAATCTTTGTAACCATGGGTTTTGTAATGAGGCGTTTGACGCCTCTTCACCTTCTCTTCCTCATTTGCAGTTGGGATTTCAAAGAGGAAATAAACAATTTAAAAAACAGTGATCAGCACTGGCTTCTTGCTTTGTAATATGGTTATAACGAATCTTGCTTAATGCTCATTTCTATGTCATCTGATAATGTTCTGTAATAGTTTTCGAGTAGGTTAAATATATTCATTTCTCTCTCTCTCTCTCTCTCTCTCTCTCTCTCTCTCTCTCTCTCTCTCTCTCTCTCTCTCTCTCTCTCTCTCTCGTAAGAGCTCATTATATTAGTGTAAAGGTATTATGCTTACTACACGGTTCAAATGTTTTTCATAGATACATATAATATTATGGAAAATATATCCTCCCTGTAAGTTAAATTTCTTTTTAATATCATTTCATATGAATGATTTGTTTTAACAAATACCAGTCATTGAATTTTATTGTTACTTGAATATTTATTTTCGATTTACTGTTTCATGTGTCTGACAGTCTATATTCTATCACACGTCAATTTGAATCTTGGAGTATTTTAATACCTCCAACGGAAATAGAATCTATATTTACCCACTGTAGTATTTTCAGAATTTTTGTTTGTGCATCTAAATGATTTTTTACAGAGAATAATTTTAATTCTGATGTTTTTGCTACAATAAAAATCAACTCCATTTTTTTTCACTGGGGGTACATTAGATTTTTTTTCTTTGAAAGCCGATTAAGTCCTAGAGCTTGAACGAATTACCAAGAATTAATTATTGATGTTTGCGGCGAAAAAAGGCTATTACATTGTGAGGTGGTGAGAGAAGGTTGTGAACTCAAAGTTTATTAAAGAACACTCTCCTTTATATACAAAATCTCAAAGCAACAAGAATTTTCATGTTCAAATATTGACACTGTTA
Source organism: Palaemon carinicauda (assembly GCF_036898095.1). Taxonomy (NCBI): domain Eukaryota; kingdom Metazoa; phylum Arthropoda; class Malacostraca; order Decapoda; family Palaemonidae; genus Palaemon; species Palaemon carinicauda. The sequence goes on from NC_090730.1 coordinate 38,292,831, forward strand.
CTGAGGAGAAAAGCAGACATGATTTTTCAGGTTCTCTGTAGTGAGTGGTGAGAGAAGTTTGTGAACTCAAAGTCAAGTTGAAAACAACTGACTTAGTTTATTAAAGAACACTCTCCTTTATATACAGAATCTCAAAGCAACAAGAATTTTCATGTTCAAATATTGACACTGTTACAGAGGAGAAAAGCAGACATGATTTTTCAGGTTCTTTTTAGTGCGAGGGGAGAGCGAAGATACAAGCATAATATATACAAAATGAATTATGTACGATCTTGTGACACACGGTTGGTACATGGGCCCGCCCCCCTTAAAAATGACATACTGTACATGTTAAATAGGGCTCCCTGATCCAGAGAGGCGAACTGTAGGCGGGTCATCTGGCTGAAGATAAGCAGGTTTTAGACGATCAATGGAGACCCAGTCTTCTTTGCCACGAATGTTTAGTAGGAATGCTTTCGGTCTGCGGCTGATCACAAGGAGAGGGCCCTTGTAAGAGGACGTTAGCGGTGGCTTGCTAGTGTCGTTGCGCAGGAAGTCGTGCGTTGCAGAGTGCAAGTCTGTTGGTATGTAATGCTTCGCTGGGGGCTTGTAAGTCTGGCGGCATGGAGTAAATTTTCCCACGACGTGACTTATGCGCTGGAGATCGTCGGAGGATGTTGTAGAAAAAAAAAATTCGTCAGGGACGACCAACGGGTCGCCATACACCATTTCAGCTGCCGAGACGTTGAGGGCGTCTTTAGGAGTGGTCCTTAGCCCCAGGAGGACCCAGGGAAGCTGAGTAAACCAGTTGAAATCCTTGCAGCGGGACATCAAAGCTGCTTTGAGGGTGCGATGAAAACGTTCAACCATTCCATTGGCAGCGGGGTTGTAGGCCGTTGTCTGATGTAGGGTGATGCCCAGGAGATTCGCTAATGATGTCCACAATTGAGAGGTGAAAGTGGTTCCCCTGTCGAAAGTAATATGCTCAGGGATACCAAATCTTGCAATCCATCATGAGAGTAAGGCAGATGTACATGAGGCGGACATTGCAGTTTCCATGGGAATGGCTTCAGGCCAATGAGTGGAGCGGTCGATGACAGTAAACAGGTAACGATGTCCTTGTGATGTGGGTAGGGGGCCTACAACGTCGACGTGAATGTGTGCGAAACGACGCTGAAGTTGAGGAAAGGTGCCCACTCCCGAATCCGTGTGTCGATGTACTTTGGAAGTTTGGCAAGAAGTGCAGGCGCGGACCTTAGCATCCTTAGAAATGCCGTGCCAAATGAACATTGCCTTTAGCAGCTGTGCAGTAGAACGGCACGAGGGATGTGAAAGGCCGTGAATGAAATCAAACACCTGTCGGCGCATGGGAGCAGGAATCCAATGTCGCGGTCTACCAGTACTGACTTCACAGAGGAGGGTGGTGTTGGAGTCTTCGAGGGGGAAGTTTTCCCAACGGAGGGATGTGCAGGATGTCCTACATACTCTGGATCCTGTCGTGGGGCTTCAGCCAGGGCGTTGTAATCCAATCCCAGTTGAACGGCAGCCAACGTGTTCCTTGACAGGGCATCGGTAATGGGATTCATTTTCCCAGGGACGTATTGAAGGGTGCAATTGTATTCAGCCACGGCGGAGAGATGTCGGCGTTGCCAGGCGGACCAAGCATCAGACTGTCGAGTAAAGACGTGCACCAGAGGCATGTGGTCTGTGCGAATGACGAAGGGCGTACCTTCTAAGAAATGGCGAAAGTGACGGACAGCCAAGTGCACCGCCAGAAATTCTCGATCGAAGGTAGAATAACGCGATTCTGCCTTGGACAGTTTTCTGCTGAAGAAGGCCAATGAGCGGGGCGTGCCGTTGACCAGCTGGTTGAGCACTGCGAAAATAGCGACGTCGCTGGCATCGGTGGAGAGAAGGAGAGGGGCATGTGGGATAGGAAAAGTGAGAGCTGAAGCAGTTGATAGGGCCTTCTTTGCATTGCAGAAGGCTGCTTCTTGAAGGGGACCCCACTTCAAGTCCTTTGTCTTGCTCTTGAGTGAGGCGTAGAGGGGAGTAAGAGTGGCGGCAATGGCTGGCAGAAAACGGTGATAATAGTTGATCATGACCAAGAATTCCTGTAGAGCTTTGACGGTCAAGGGCGCAGGGAAGTTCTAAACGGCTGCTATCTTCTCCGGGAGGGGATGGACTACTTCAGGAGTGATGCGGTGCCCTACGAACGACACTTTGTTGGCGCTAAAGGTACACTTGTCTTACCGGACTACAAGGCCGTTTTGTTGCAGGCGGTCGAGCACGATGCGCTGGTGACGGAGGTGTTCCTCTTTTGAGGAGGAGAACACAAGCATGTCGTCCACATAACATACACAGAAGGGGAGGTCCCCTAAGATGCCATCCATGAGATGTTGAAACGTGGCCCCAGTGTTACGAAGGCCAAAACAGGAGTAATTGAAGGTGTATGTACCAAACTGAGTGGTGATGGCAGTCTTGGGGGTGTCTTCTGGGTTCATAGGCACCTGATAATACCCCTTCAGGAGGTCGAGCGTAGAGAAAACCTTTTCTTTGTGCAGGTAGGAGGTCACGTCGGCAATGTTTGGGAGGGGGTAGTGATCCGGTTTTGTATGCATGTTCAGGCGCCTATAATCCTCGCACGGACGGAGGGAGCCATCTTTCTTCAGAACGATGTGTAAGGGACGACCATGGGCTGGAGGCCTTTTGGCAAAGGCCAATTTCCTCCATTTCAGCGAACGTCTGTTTGGCGGCTGCCAATCGTTCCGGTGCCAGACGTCTGAATTTTGCGAAGACTCGGGGTCCCGACGTCTTGATATGGTGATAAATACCATGCTTGGCAGGAAGCGTGGGCGTTTGGCGAAGTTCTGGACGGAAAACTTCTGGGTACGACGTGAGGAGGTGGGCGTAGGCATCCGTGGGTGCACTAATGTGGAGAGCGAGGTTAGAGGGGGCGGGTTGAAGAGAAGTCGACAAATACGAGTCTGCGTTGACCAATAGTCACTGGGCGACATCGACCAGAAGGTGGAAATGAGAGAGGAAATCCGCACCGAGGATTGGCATTGTGACGTCAACAACGAGAAACTTCCAATTGAATTCACCGTTTCCGAACGATAATGTGAGGTTCTCGTAACCGTAGGTGGGTATCGCAGATCCGTTGGCAGCTACCAAGCGGACGTCGGCAGATGTAGACAGACTACGTCGTGTCTTCAAGACTTTCCTTGGCAAAGGAGAACTACAAGCACCCGTGTCCACCAAAAATCGCACGCCCGGTCCTGCATCATGTAAAA
>NC_090730.1:38301102-38348602 GCF_036898095.1 Palaemon carinicauda
TAGAAATTGGATTTCTTGTGCTGGAAGTCGTCATAGGCCAGTACATGATACCATTTTCCCCAAAACTTTAACTAACCCTCATCTTGCTACTTTCATTTGGACCACTATCCTGGCTACTGATCTTCTCCATTCATATCTTAAGTCCAAATCATCTCTACATTTGAGATCTTGGAGAACTTTGCAGCCACCGAATTTCACCCACTTCTGATGTCTACTTTTGGGGTATGGACCATTTTTTTTTTATTTGGATACTAGTTTTTTCAGCACCTTTCTCGTTAAAGGTCATCCCAACGCACTTCTGTCATAGATCTTAGCATGCAGTACTCCGTTATACAGAGTATAAACTTCAATCAACTAATTAATCGTTCTACTGCTGTATCTTTAGGTTTTCTTTGCGTTAAGGGTTATGGGTTTGTAATGGTTTATCATTATTCAGAGGACACAAGTATTTTATTTCAAATCGGTATCCTCCATATGATGGAATTATTATGATTAGTAGTAGTGGTAACAGCACAAATGATAGAAGTAGTAATAGTACTATTAATCACGCATGGTTGAAGCCTATGCATGAAAATACTTTTTTTGTCACTAAATAAAATCACCCATGCAAATACCTTGTTACAAGTGTCATAGCAATATATATATATATATATATATATATATATATATATATATATATATATATATATATATATATATATATTGTATATACATTTTATGTATATATATATATATATATATATATATATATATATATATATATATATATATATATATATATATATATATATATATATATATATATATATATATATATATATATATATATTGTATATACATTTTATGTATATATATATATATATATATATATATATATATTGTATATACATTTTATGTATATATATATATATATATATATATATATATATATATATATATATATATGTGTGTGTGTGTGTGTGTGTGTGTGTGTGTGTGTGTAATACAGTACTCCAAAACTTTCGAATAACAATTTTAACCATACTGAGTACAGTCAGGATTTTGTTGGATAAAGCTAGGCTGACACTTGCATGATTCTGTGGCACGCATTTGCACGACTCGAGTCGTACCAGTGCGCAAACTAGTCGTAAACTGGCGTGAAGTGTCCGTGAACTCGTCGTGCCAGTTCGTGTTAATGTGGACACTGAAGCTAGGCTGACACTTGAATGACTTTTGGCCTGGATTTTGTCCTGGCAAGTCGTGCCATTTTGGGGCATGAACTGGGAGGCTCCCGCACCGGTTACGACCAGTTCACACATAGTTCATGATGAATTCATGACGACTTCACGAATAGTTCACTAATGCGTGCCCATCAGTGTCCACATTGACACGAACTGGCGCGATGAGTTCACGCATAGCTTGCACACAGTTCACGACCCGGTCGCGAAATCTTGTCATAACGAAAATTTTGAACATTTCAAAATTCTCGTCACAACATGGCACGCAGTCACGACGGGTTTACGCACACTTCATGCTAGTTTATAACTAGATTGTGCATTCGTGAACTATTCGTGAACTCGTCGTGAACTCATCGTGAAATTTGCGTGAACTAGTTGTGAACAGTGCGGGAGCCTCCCAGTTCATGCCCGATAATGGCATGACTTGCCACGACAAAATCGTGGCCAAAAGTCGTGCAAGTGTAAAGGACTAATCTCACTTAAAGGTACCCTGACACTTGCACGACTTTTTGCCACGAATTTGTCGTGGCAAGTCATGACATTTTGTGGCACGAACTGGAAGATAAAAAAAAAAAAAAATTATCTCAGAAACACTGCTGATCAGTCCACATTGACATGAAATGGCACGACGAGTTCACGACGAGTTCATGCATAGTTTGCGCACTTCCCGCATCGTCCCGACGAGTTCAAGAACAGTTCGCGCTTAGATCACGACCTGGTCACGAAGTTTTGTCGTGACCAAAATTTTGAACATTTCAAAATTCTCGTCACGACGGGTTTACGAACACTTCACGCCAGTTCACGACTCGAATCGTGACAATGCGTGCCACAAATTCGTGCATGTGCCAGCCTGGCGTAAGCCTCTTCAGTTTGTAGGGGACAGGACATGAATCTAAAAGCATTGACTTGACAATTGGCATGGTAAGAACTTCGAAAGGAAAAAGAAATATTCAGTACATATACTTTATATACGTGTGTATATATATATATATATATATATATATATATATATATATATATATATATATATATATATATATATATATATATATATATATATATATATATATATATATATATATATATATATATATATATATGTGTGTGTGTGTGTGTGTGTGTGTGTGTCTGTCTGTCTGTCTGTCTGTCTGTGCTTGTTTATATATCTGATTGTGTAGTCTTCTACAAAAGGTTGTTTCACTGATCCCCACTACCGATTTCGTCTCGCATCCAATCATCCCCTTCATCCCCACTGTTGTTATGGCCATATATCATATCTGGGTTAATCTCCTTTACTACGGATTTCATTTCCTGTTCTATTGCTAGAACACCATCTTGCTCTGCCTAGTCAGCGGTGATGAAGATATCAAAATCCTTAATGGTATAACTAAATCTACGTGAAGCAAAAATAATAAACTTCTTTAGTTATTTTATATGCAATTAAAATGATGGGAAATGACCTTTAGATTATTTTATTCTAATTTTTGGATATTATTCCAAAGTGTAAGAATAGCTTGATTATCTTCATGAAACAGTACATGAAAATAATTATATGAAAAGCGATAAATAAATAAACAATTCTATTGCTAAGTACTTTTAAAGATATATTTATCTAATAATTGTGATTGTGTCTTAGAACACTCTAATTTGTTGTACTCTACATACATAGTTGAAGTAAATTCGAAAATAAATTTTTGTATAAATGAAATCTAAATGCGTTCACGTAATCATATTTATATTGCAAATAAAACTGTTTGCTCATCATTTGGTGAATATTTCGTAATCATATGCAGATGGAAGGTAAATACCACAGAATTTCCATAGAGACAATGAAAAATTATCTTCATTATACATACCGTTGTTTATTAGTATGTAGCTTCAGTTTTGTTGTGTTTCCATTTGTTGTATAATCATTAACTCCCAACTCGTTTGGAAACCGTATACATTTCAAAACACGCAAAACCTCAGTTTATGAAATAAGTGAAGAAGAAAAGGCATTGTATATTGGGAAATAAGTTGTGAGATAGGAATATGGATTAGGAATGAGAATTTGAATGTTCTACAAACTTTTTACAAAAAATATGGTGTTGACTGCGGTTGGGGAAGAAAACCTGCAAATGAGAGCAAACAAAACGGGTGATACCACAAAAAAAGTTGCAATATATATATATATATATATATATATATATATATATATATATATATATATATATATATATATATATATATATATATATATATATATATATATATATATATATATATATATATATATATATATATATATATATATAAGTGGGGATACCTTAACATGGTGAAAAGGTCAGCGTATGGCCCTGATCAGGAATGCTGAATTAGTCAGAGCCACTCATACTTGTTTGGTTTGCTGAGAACGAGCAGCTTGGTGATTCTAACTGGTCAAACCTTAAATATAAATTGACAGGTCTGTGGCTTTGGTTCTACAGTGGACTTGAAACGACTGCATTTGTTTGTTTGTTAATGTCTGTACATATTCATATATATGCACTTGCAAACACATTATATGTATATATATATATATATATATATATATATATATATATATATATATATATATATGTGTGTGTGTGTGTGTGTGTGTGTGTGTGTGTGTGTGTGTTTGCTAGTACCTCCAACTAGTGTGGCGGAAAAATATTTGCAGACATATTGAAACAATATGATCCAGCAAACTGGAGCAAATCAGCAAAAAACATCAGCAAAAAATAATATAAGAAATTCCAAAGAAGATCCAGGTGATAAAGAGACTTATAAAGAAGGTATACATCAATCCACACATTCCATCAAAGATCAATAAGAAGTCAAATATGGTAAATATTCTGATTGATGCATTGGGAAAAAGAATGCCAAAATTGTGCAATACGTGTAAGATGTTGTATTCCATTATTAATCCACAACAGCTTATCAGGAAATGCGATGCATGTAATGTACCAACACATCCTACATGCACTGAAGTGCGACATAAAATAAGAAATAAAGACACAAAGGTATTCTGCTCAACATGCTTAGTCTGGATAGAAAATATAATTAAGTCGAGACTGAATCTGCAAATAATTGAAGAAGAAGAAGAAGAAGAAGAAGAAGAAGAAGAAGAAGAAGAAAAAGAAGAAGAAGAAGAAGAAGAAAAAGAAGAGAAAAATTAACAGGATATGTGTAAGGATGCAGAGGAAATCATTGATACAACATATGATGCCATCCAACATAATACATATGAAGAATTAATTTATCAGATGGAAAGAAATAATAGACCCAAGAGACTTTTCCTGGACCTACATACTTTTAGGGAAGAGCAAGAACAAAAAAAAAAAGAAAAGAAAGATATAGTCTGCAATTCACTGAAAAGAATGAATTGCATATTTGATGAAAGATGCTATTACAAGCATCCAAAGATATGCCATAATTATGAAATATATGGTAAATGTTGCTAATTAGACGGATATGGAGACGAATGAAGGAAAAGGATGCAAATTCAACAAAAAATTTCAATATATGCATCCTGCAATCATGAATGAAAGTCAGAAAACTCAGCAACCAGAAAAGAAAAATGAAAGCAAAAATTAAACAAAAAAAGAAACAAAAAACAAGCCGAGTATATACCGCGCTATGCACAAAAGGCCCCAAGATATGATGCCTTTCAACCCAAATATGCACAATTAAAGCCCAACTACAAAGAATACATCTATAATGCCAGGGGTTGGTGCAGATATGGGGATAATTGCAGGTATACACATAAAAATAAATATGAAGGCGAAAGAGCAAATAATTTAGAAAAGTTGGATTTTTTAATGGCAGATTTCCTGGAAATGGAGAAAAGTACATCACATCAGAACAGGAAGGAAGCATGGGAGAATCCATATTAATACCAATATTAAATAATGGGGATGAAACACAAACCATAATAGTGATGAATGCACAGGGTTTAGTCACGAATAACTCAAAAAGGAAAATAGAGTTCTTAGAAGAACTAACCCAAATTGAATAAATAGATATAATAATTATAAGTGAAACATGGTATTCCCAAGAGACTGGCAGTGATGACCAGATAAATGGTTTCTAAACATATAGCTCAGACAGAACAAATTGGAATCAAGGGGGAACCACAATATATGGAAGAGATATAAATCAAGGAAAAGTCTGTGAAAAGTACAGCAACACAGAATATGAATTGATTGCGGTAGAATTTGAATCTGAAAAACTAGTGAATATTGTAGTTTACAGACCCTTAAATACTAAGGAGTTTGACATAATAATAGAAAAAAATAAATGATATATGTAGAAATCATAAAGACTGGAATATACTCCTATCCGGAGATTTTAACTCTCCTTTCGTGGATTGGAAAGAGCGGATAGAAGAAAGTGGTTGTATATATACATATAAAAAAGAGAGTAATAGTAGTGCAGAAGATAAGAGGCAATTTGAAAAGCTTCAAGATATGCTATTAGAACATAATATGCAACAAATAAACCACATTACAACAAGAAAGGATAATGTCCTAGATTTAGTATTTGTGAATGGGGTGAATTATGTTAAAGAAATGATAGTGTATAACACGGGAATTTCAGACCACAACGTCATAGAATGAATAGCTCATTCCAAAGCAAGTAATCGCAGAGATAATCAAAGCACAAAACGATGGGATGGATATGGAAAATATAATTTTTATAGTAAGAATATAAAATGGTCTGAAATAAATGAAGAATCTAACAAAGAACGGAAAAATGTATTCGTAAGTGATAATATACAGGTAAATACGGATATACTGTACAAAATAATGGAGACAATTGTTGAAAAATATTTGCCGAAATAAAACAATAAATATGAGATATGCATACCAGGAGACAGAAAGATCTTATTTCAGAAAATTAGAAAGTGAAAGAAGAAGCTTGCATAAGAACAAAATGTATGGAAAATGATGGAAATAAAAAGTAAGATAGAAAAAGCAGAACAAAAGATTATACACTAAAAAGGAAATGAAAAAGGGACTTAGAAGAAAGGACACTTACAAAGATAAAAAAAAAATAAAAAAAAAAACCCAAAGTACTTTACTCCTATGCAAAAAGGATGAATAAAGGGAGATTAGAAATAAGACCTATAAGAAGTGAAGGACAGTTAACAAATAAAAAAAGGAAATATGGAACATATTAGCAGAAAAATATAAGTGAGTTCACGCCAAGAATTGCGAATGAGAATAACGAAACAGAAATGAGAGGAGAAAATGTTGAATATCTACTGGATATAGATATAAATGAAGGAGATATTGTGCAGGCTATAAGCGAAATTAAAAATGGATCGGCGGCTGGACCAGATGGAGTTCCCGCGATTTTGTTACAAAAACTGCACACACTAACGCAAAGCCGCTTGCAATACTGCCAAGACAAAATGTAGATATGAGCGAGATATATTTTAAACATAAATTAGCCTATACAGCCCCTATTTTCAAAAGTGGATCAAGACTAGAGACAAGCAATTATAGACATATTAGTCTAACATCACATATTATGAAATTGTATGAAAGGGTAATAAAAAAAGAAAATAATTAATCATTTGGTTAAAAATAATTTTTTTAATATAAGTCAACATGGTTTTGTGCCCGCAAAAAGTACACAAACTCAACTGATAGCACACTATGAAATCATACAAAAATATGATAAATGAAAAACACACAGATGTGATCTATCTAGATTTTGCAAAAGGCTTTGACAAGATAGACCATAATATATCCGAGAAAAAAAATTGTAAGTATAATATTGTGGGAAAGATAGGAAAATGGATAAAAGAATTTCTGCAAAACAGAAAACAGATAGTGGTTGCAAATGACGAGAAATCAGATGAAGATCAGGTGATATCTGGCGTGCCACAGGGTACGGTATTAGCTGCACTGCTGTTTGTTATTATGATCTCAGACATAGACTGTAATGTTAAAAACTCTGTAGTGAGAAGTTTCGCCGATGACACATGAATAAGTAGAGGAATAGCATGTGATGAAGATAGGAACTCACTAGAAAGAAATATAAACAAAAGATATGAATGGGCGGCGATAAATAGGATGGTATTTAACTCCGGTAAATTGGAATCGATAAACTATGGAAACAGGAAGGAATGGTATGTGCATGGAGGGGACCTAATAACAATACAATCACAAACAAGGAAGCAATTAAAGACCTTGGTGTAATGTTTAAGAGGAATATGTTATGCAACGACCAAATAGCAACACTGTTGGCTAAATGTAAAGCAAAAATGGGAATGATATTCAGACACTTTAAAACAAGAAAAGCTGAACACATGATTGTGATTTTAAAAAATTATGTACGTAATACAATCGAGTACTACAGCGTGATATGGTACCCACACTACCAAAAGGATATTGCACAAATAGAGAGTGTACAAAGGTCCTATGTTGCTAGAATAGAAGAAGTTAAGGACCTTGACTACTGGGAAAGACTGCAATTTTTTAAACTATACAGTCAAGAAAGGAGAAGAGAATGCTACATGATAATACAAGCATGGAAGCAAATCGAAGGAATTACTGAAGACATCATGGAGCTAAAAATATTAGAAAGAGCAAGCCAAGGTAGATTAATAGTGCCCAAAACTATACCAGGAAAACTAAGGAAGGCACACAGGACATTAATCCACTGCGTACCAGCATCGATAATGCAGCGACTATTCAATGCGCTGCCAGCTCATCTAAGAAACATATTAAGAGTGAGCGTGGATGTGTTTAAGAATAAGCTCGATAAATACTTAAGATGCATTGCAGACCATCCAAGACTGGAAGATGCAAAACTCTCAGGAGGATATACGAGGTGCCTCACACTCAGGGACCTGGGAGAACCCAAACATAGAATAAGGCAATAAGGCTCTCTCTCTCTCTCTCTCTCTCTCTCTCTCTCTCTCTCTCTCTCTCTCTCTCTCTCTCTCTCTCTCTCTCTCTCTCTCTCTCAATACATACACACACACACACACACACACACATATATATATATATATATATATATATATATATATATATATATATATATATATATATATATATATTTATATATATGTATGTATTTATATATTTATATGTATATATATATATATATATATATATATATATATATATATATATATATATATATATATATATATATATACATATATATATATATACATATATATATATATATATATATATATATATATATATATATATATATATATATATATATACAGTACATTTATAAATATTTGTATATATAAATATATATATGTATTATATATATGTATAAATATATATATATATATATATATATATATATATATATATATATATACATATATATATATATATATATATATATATATATATATATATATATGTATATATATATATATATATATATATATATATATATATATATATATATATATATGTATATATATATATATATATATATATATATATATATATATATATATATATATATATATATATATATATATATATTTATAGATACAAATATTCATAAATGTACTGTATATATATATATATATATATATATATATATATATATATATATATATATATATATATATATATATATATATTGTGTGTGTATGTTTTTATCTAACTTCATATGTCACTTATCACACAGTGTGTTAGTATGGAGATGACAAGAATTTAGTATGTGCTATTTGGTGTGAAACCGTTTTTTACTATATTCGCTTTTGTTTCATGTAACATTTAATCATATCAATCATCAGCACTCTCATATCCTAAGATTATAATCTTACTTATCCCTTGGCTCCACTCATTCATATTTTTCTATGATATTTTTAAGATGACATTCCTCAATTAATCTTCTTTTCGTTCATCTTTTTTACTGTTTAATTAAAGTCGTTATTATGGTTATATACTCAAAATATTCAAGTCCTGTCTTTAATGATATAGCCTAAATTTTATGGCCCATTATGCTTTTGGGAAATCCTATGAAGCATATCTCTCTCTCTCTCTCTCTCTCTCTCTCTCTCTCTCTCTCTCTCTCTCTCTCTCTCTCTCTCTCTCTCATTTACAACCCCGTATTTTTTATTATCTTGATCTCTTCTCCGTTCTTAATGATTGCGCTCGAACACGTACCAGATAGAACGAGCGGTTGCCAGAATCAAAGCAAAATTGTTCTGCATTTTTCTACTTTTTTTTTAGTTGTAGAATTATTCAGGTTTTTTTTTAAAGGCGAAAAGAGTTTTAGGATTCGTTTTACCCTGTCTTTTTTATACCTCTTGCATTTTTTAATTGAAAAACCTTACCTAATAGAATTTTCCTTGAAAAGTCATGATTAACTATTCATAAGCACTTGTAGATAATACAAAGGGAAACCTTTATTGGTAAGATATTATTAACTGAGGCTACATACATGGAAGAAATTCTATATAATTAGACGTTCTTTCATACATAAATTATTCTCTCTCTCTCTCTCTCTCTCTCTCTCTCTCTCTCTCTCTCTCTCTCTCTCTCTCTCTCTCTCTCTCTCTCTCTCTCTCTCTCAAGCCGTCTTTATTTGATGTATTACTATTTATTTATATTTTTTACTTGCACCTAATTGGGTTATATTGATTCTATATAAATTTTGTATCTGTATCTTGAAACCTGATTTACTTGTATATCAGTCTCAGTATATATATATATATATATATATATATATATATATATATATATATATATATATATATATATATATATATATATATATATATATATATACTGTATATATATACTATATATATACTATATATATATATATATATATATATATATATATATATATATATATATATATATATATATTTATATATATATATATATATATATATATATATATATATATATATATATATATATATATGCGTGTGTCTATATAGTATGATCTTTGTAAAATAATTTCATTTTCCCTTTTTGTGAATTAAGATAATGGTGTATATATATACAGTATATATATAAATATATATATATATATATATATATATATATATATATATATATATATATATATATCCAATGTCTTCTCTTCCTTCCCATGCTTCTGTTGCAACTTGTAAGGACCCATTCTGTTATTCTAAATGTTCCTCTAATTTCTATAATTCTCATTATAAGTGCTGCCTATGTCCATTTCTTTTTTTTTTTTTTTTTTTTTTTTACATGTTATGAGAATATCCTCTACTTGAGTTTAATCATGTATCCATATTGTTCTTTTTCTATCTCTTAGTGTTATTATGATCATTATTCCTCCCATAGCTCTTTCTTGTAAAGAACTCATGTTCTGAATCTTTATTGAGGCTGTAAGTTTCTAATGCAAAAGTTGATACCGGTAGAACCCTATGATTAAATATTTTTATTTTCAGAGAAATTTGTTTTTTTTTTCTTTTTTACCAATGGTGATCATTATCTCGGTCTCTTGTCCTGGAAAAATACTGACTGGGTGTCCTATATAGTATATTCGTTAACAATTCTTAGAGGCTCGTCCATATCCTTTAATTGTCTGTGCATTTCTATTGAACATCACGTTAGTTTTACTCATGTTAATTTTTAATCATACGTCTCCGCCTTTTCTTTTTTAATCATATATCAACTTTTGCATTTCCTCTCATGATTCACTAAACAGAAGTATGTCAAATGGGAATCTTAAGTTGTTAAAGTGTTCCCCATTAATATTATTTTCTACTTTTCCCCAATCTAAATTTTATAAAATAAAACCTTTTTGACATGCTGTGAATAATTCAGGAGAAATGGGGTCTTCCTGTCGAACTCCTTTCTCAATTAGAATTTTTTCAATATCTTTACATAGTTTTAGTATTGCTCTACTACCTTTATATATATCTTCAAGTGTTCTAACATAAGATTCCTCTATCCCTTGTCTTTGATGGGCATAACCTATAGATGACATACATAGTGTTTTGTCTTACTAAGATGACTTTTCAATTAGCTGCTTAATTACACGGATATGATGTTACATACTCACTTATAAAGCCTATCTGCTCTCTTGGTAGATTAAAGTCTAGCTGTCTTTCTATTTAGCATAATATGATCTTTGTAAACATTTTTATTTGATTAAAATTAAACTTGTTGGCGGTAATTTATTCATGTCTTTTCCGTCCCCGTTTCTGTTAATTAATATATATGTATATATATATATATATATATATATATATATATATATACATATATATATATATATGTATATATATAGATATATATATATATATATATATATATATATATATACATATATATATATATATGTATATATATATATATATATATATATATATATATATATATATATATTTATTTGTTTACATATATATATATATATATATATATATATATATATATATACATATATATATATATATATATATATATATATATATTTATTTGTTTACATATATATATATATATATATATATATATATATATATATATATATATATATATATATATATATATATATATTTATTTATTTATTTACATAGACATATATATATATATATATATATATATATATATATATATATATATATATATATATATATCTATATGTATATATATACATATATATGTGTGTGTATGTGTATGTATACATATAGTGTGTGTGTGTGTGTGTGTCTGTGTGAGTTGTGCGTTATAAATGTTTCCATTTATGTTCCAGGAACTCTAAAGTTGATTTTCTTTTTTCTATTAAAAGTGTTCAGAATTCTTGTACGTATGAATAATATAATCTCCGGAGTAAACTGTTCAGCGTCTTGATTATTAGATATAGATATGTTTAGAAAAAAAGAATTGTGTTAGATTTAAAAAGTTATTTGTATACATCACTAATTTTGTTTACATCATTTGTTGACTAGTTCTTACTTTATAGCAATTTAACTCTCTCGAGTTTTACTTCCGAAAATAACAGTAGAATTGGTAGTTTATATTCATATTTCAATACATTTTGTCCCCTTAGGAAACACTTAGTATATGCATGTAAGTTTCAATATATATTTCTGTTTCTGGTTATTATTTGCTTGGTATTGTTTTGTAGCATTTAGAAGTTTTTTTTAATGATAAATGAAGGTTTTTACTCATCCTTTCTATTCACGATTAAAGGTAAAATCTTTCAAATGATTTTGCTTTGATACGAAACCGTTGAATTTCAGTTTGAAATGTGTCTTGTCAGTTGCAGTCATCCCCTTTCGTCCGAACAGATAATGGTTCGATTTTTCCTTCGTCTGGCGTAATCATGTCGACCCTCACCCGAAATCGTGGTCCTTTTTCTACTTCCCTTCCCTTTCCACTCCTCAATTCTGTGATCTCCGTAATCAGGGGTTTGATTTCGTGATGAGAGAGCGTGACTGTATTTTCCCTTCCTCATTTGCAGTTGGGATTGCAAAGCGGTCATATATCTAACAGCTTTGATCACGTGAAGACACTCTTGGTTATAAACGTTAAATATGACTGAATCCGACAATTCATATATTAGTTATAATGTGGTACAACAGTAAATGTGATCTCTCTCTCTCTCTCTCTCTCTCTCTCTCTCTCTCTCTCTCTCTCTCTCTCTCTCTCTCTCTCTCTCTCTCTCTCTCTCTCACACACAATATACACAAAATAGGGATGATGAAGAAATCCTAATGTTACATTGATGCCAATATACAATTTATATACTTTAATAACAAACGAAATGGAAAGCGTCACAACGTAGTTATATGATTGATAACACCAATGCCAGATTCGGTAATGAAGGATAATACTAATCCAAGGTCTTTTCTAATAATGTAGTTAGTTTTTATTTGATTCAAATTTTGAGTGACCACGCAATTGATTTTATTCTTTCTCAATAGAACACATAGGGTGGGACCCTTGAAGCCACAAGTAATGTTATGTAATTAAGTGTCATCCACTGTAATGTACAGCTAATACTGGACAGGAGCCGTAGAAAAATGACGTCTAAATACTTAGATTTGCACGCACACACACACACATTCAACCCTTCCCACCCTACCCCCCTTGCTTAATTACAACCCACTGGTTCGGCAATTTGTGGGAAAGCATGATTTCCAAGTATACCTCTCCGGGTACTCTCAGCAGGGTATGGCTACTGCTTTTCGCCACTGAGTGGGACAGGCGATATATATATATATATATATATATAATATATATATATATATATATATATATATATATATATATATATATATATATATGTATATATATATATATATATATATATATATATATATATATATATATGTATATATATATATATATATATATATATATATATATATATATATATATATATATATATATATATATATACACCCACACAAACACTTGTTCTTTATTTTATAAGGGACAGGTTGGATACAAAATGCTTGTTATCGACATGAGAAATCAATCAAACTTTGCTTAATTTCTCATTTATCCTTTCATGTGATCCATTGCTATGAAACTAAATCATCCTTCCTCAGGCAGATACATAAGTTACACGAGGGAGGTTTGAGTACTTATCTTACAGGTGTGGGGGATTTGAAACGCAGAGCAATTGCCCAGTACATGGAAATAATGTTTCAAACCATTGAATAATTTCCCCTGCATTGCCCGTTTTGTTATTCATGTTGTAATTGACGTTCAGCTCAGCATGGAGAAAAATTGACTTTCAAATCCTTTTTTAATAAAATTTTTGACAAACTCCGTAAATATTAGATAGACTTTCAGAATATATATATAAAAAAATTAGAGTACGCTTGCGTAATTAATATGCTCGCATTGTAAGTAGCCATCTGATCAATAACGCAAATAAAACTATTTGATCATCATTTGATGGATCCTTTGTAATTATATGCAGAAACTACGTAAATATTGCATAATGTCGCGATGAAAAAAAATTTGCTTTCATTGGCCTTACTGAAATAGATAAGCTACGGGATGGAAAAGAAGCGTTATTTATTTTGACATATTTGCATGCATTAAATAATGTTGCATTCATATATGAGCTGAATGTTTTAATAATGTCATAATACCAAAAAAATATGCAATGCAGGAAATAACTCACCTTTCAGAAACGTACAAATTATTAAATAAGATGATAAAAGTGCAAGCGTATCTATTTTGCATCAACGTATTCAGATCAAAGTTCTCTGCAAACATATTTGAAATAAGAGTTAGCTATCAGTAATCTAAATTTCATGTTTCATGCAATAGTGCATGAAAGGATTATCGTTTTAGAAAATATCCCATTTTGCTTTTACATCCATTTCTTTTTGGTGGTGTAAAGGTCAAGCACAATGTAATATAAAGGTCAGGTCAAAGTTCGTTAGTTGAAAGTTGATTAAACAAAACTGCTTATTTGGAAACCAGTTGTGTAGAGAAGGATTTCCAATTAATGAAAGTGTTTCTTCAAATGCGGGGGTTTTCGAACACAAAATCATTTTAAAAATTACTGTATCTTAAAATATTTAACTCTTCATATGATATTAAAACATGGGTTTGCGATGCTATTAATTTTTTTTACTGAAAGTGAGGTATTTGACTATTCTTATTAAGATTTCAATATTTAACTAATGTTAAAAATTTTCGTCTTGAGACTCATATATTACTTTGTTCCTGATCTTTCTCAAAACACCTTTCACACAAATACATACATAAATACATACATACATATATATATATATATATATATATATATATATATATATATATATATATATATATATATGTATATATATATTTATACATATTTTATATATATGTATGTGTATGTATACTTATATGTGTATATAGAGGTAATGGAGGTAGTAGATTGGCTAGGACACCAGCCACCCTTTGAGATACTGCCGCTAGAGAGTTATGGGGTCTTGTGACTGGCCAGAGAGAACTACATTGGATCCCTCTATCTGGTTACGGTTCATTTTCACTTTGCCTAACCGCACACATACACTCACCAAATAGTCTGGCCTATTCTTTACACATTCTCCTCTGTCCTCATACACTTAACAACACTGACATTACCAAATAATTCATCTTCACCCAAAGGTTTAATGCTCTGTAATAGTTCAGTGGCCACTTTCCTCTTGATAAAGGTAGAAGAGACCCTGTACCTATGGTAAGCAGCTCTTCTAGGCGAAGGACACTCTAAAATCGAATCATTGTTCTCTACGTCCTGGGTAATGCCCTAGCCTCTGTACCATGGTCTTCAACTGTCTCGGGTTACTGTTCTCTTTCTTGAGTGTACACTCGGGCTTACTAGTCTACTGTATGTTATTTCTCTTCCGCTTGCTGTGTTAAAGTGTTTATAGTTTTTGCAGAAGATAATTATTTTAACTGTGTTACTCTTCTTGAAACATTTAATTTTTCCTTGTTCCATTTCCTCACTAGGCAATTTTTCCTGTTGGTGCCCATGGTCTTATAACACCTTGCTTTTCCAACAAGGGTTGTAGCTTAACAAGTAATAAGTATAATAATAATAAGTATGTACAAATACATATATATATACAGTGTGTATATATATATAGATATATATATATATATATATATATATATATATATATATATATATATATATATATATATATATAAAACGGATTTTGAGCGAAGCGAAAAATCTATTTTTGGGTGAGATAGCCATGTCGTCCTGATGGAAGTTCCTATAGGCTACGTAGCTTCCTAGGGTATATTACAACTACGGCGATATTCCCAGAGAATTTACCTTAAGGTACCAGAATTCTAACTCCTGGAGCGAGTATCCCTCGTGAAAGGGATATCGCGACATATCAGAGGACGTATTCTAGACACGTCACATGGCAATCTACATCCTGGACAGAGATTTCGTCTCGTAGGAGGTGATTGACGAGATACGAATTCGGGAAAGAAAAAGGGTGAGCCGCTCCCAAGGCTTCCCTATCCCCCGATTCGTATGCGTGCCTGGCGCCAATCCTGGCGCCATCTGTATTCCTTGTAGCGTACACGAGGTGATACAGATACTGTATGTAGGGAGGGGTCCTACAGCCCTTTCTTAGAAAGGCAAGGGCGGGTCCATCAGGACGACATGGCTATCTCACCCAAAAATAGATTTTTCGCTTCGCTCAAAATCCGTTTTTTGGGCTCAAGCCATGTCGTCCTGATGGAAGTGTACCAGAGCATTACTGTATCTGTGGATTCTCAGAACGTGCCGTACTCCCCGTAGGTAATTTTTTCCCGGTCGACTAGACCTATAGACCTAAGATGTTACCGTTATACATCTTTTCAACTAACTATAAACTATGTTAGAGCTTCCTGCCCCCTACAGGGAAGAGTCCTACTAGACTCTGGAAAGTCTCGAAGAGTACATATATCTATGTATGAATACCA
Organism: Palaemon carinicauda; assembly: GCF_036898095.1. NCBI lineage: Eukaryota > Metazoa > Arthropoda > Malacostraca > Decapoda > Palaemonidae > Palaemon > Palaemon carinicauda. The sequence goes on from NC_090730.1 coordinate 38,317,730, forward strand.
GGCAAGCTAATATAGTGGTCTCGCCCTATATTAAGTAAAGCATAGTTTGTATAGAACCACTGCGTCAATATATATTGACCAGTAATCCGCACAATACTTGTATTGGACAAAGGTTTATATCCGCATAGGAAGAAACTAATAAAACCGCCCTCGTCCCTTTATGGGACGGAGTCCTCCCATTAGGGGACTACATAAACCAATGCAACATAGCTTGCATAACAGAACAATTCTATCAGAATTATCCCAGATAAGATACATAGAATTAAAATGCTCAATTATACCAATAAATTGACACAGGTGAAAGAGACGCAAGGTTCTCAAGAACAAGTTTATTGAGATAATAAACAGACAGGTTAACAACAAATATATATATATATATATATATATATATATATATATATATATATATATATATATATATATATATATATATATATATATATATATATAAAAGAGGATAACCCAAAACTTTAAGCATCAGTATGATAGTAAACAGAACTTGTTTATCTGAAAGAAAAACCATTAAACACCACTTTAATAAGATACCGAGGTATCAAGTCATAAAAGTCTGTATTACAAATCAATCACATTAGCGTTAGAAACGCTCAGCATACATGTCTGAACTTATGCTAGGTTCACCTTTGAAAGAAGGAACAGTCTATATGGGCACTTGGTGCCCTCATTTAGTTTGTAGTACAGTATGTACCTACACACTCACCCTGGACTTAATCGTCCTAATTAAGACCACTGTTCCTCGCAGAGTTAAACAGTAGGGTTAACTACACGACCCACTGCTACCACAGATCTCTTAAGTTCCTCTACTTGCTTCGCATAGTGGCGAAAGAACACCCTAGAAGACTTCCAGCCCGTGTATGAACGGAGATGTTCAAAATCCATACAATTAAAGAAATTTAGGGATGAGGCAACTTTCCTCGGATCGTGACCTGCGGGTGTACTGTCAGGATCCGCTCTGCGAATAAAATATGTGATTTTTGCTCTGAGTTGATTCAGAGATAAATTTGAGCCTGATGTTTCTCCCCTGAATAGTTGACCACCCTTGAAGTCTGAAGGTCTACGAAGATAGACCTTTAGGCATTCTACTGGACATAGAGATGCATCTTCTTTCAGAGGGCAGATTCTCCAGGGACCCCACCTGTTGGTGGGTAACTCATTCTTGGCGAGAAACGTAGGATCCGGATACAGGTTCAGATCCCCCCCATCCAGGAACTGAACACGACCTGCCTCTCTCGAGAGGGCTACGATCTCACTAACCCTGGCCCCGGACGAGAGTGCAAATAGGAAAATAACTTTTTGCGTCAAATCCTTTAACGCACATTCTTCATTGCTCAACAGGGAGGCGAAATGAAGAACTTTGTCTAAAGACCATGAGATGGGCTTTGGAGGTGCTGAAGGTCTGAGCCTAGCGCAGGCTTTCGGAACTTTATTAAAGATCTCGTTACCTAGGTCGATCTGGAAGGCAAATAAAATGGGTCTCATCAAAGCAGATTTACATACTGAAATCGTGTTAGCTGCCAACCCTTGGCCATGGAGGTGGATGAAGAAAGATAAGCAGAAGTCTGTTGAGATCTCCTGCGGATTCTTTGCCTTTACAAAGGCCACCCATTTTCTCCAAGATGACTCATATTGCCTTCTAGTCGATTTGCACTTATATTCCTCTAGGAAGTCTATGCTGGCTTTCGAAATCCCGAAACGCTTTCTCACCGCAAGGGCGAGAAAATCATGAGCTGCAGGGTCCGGGTTTTCTGTAATGAAGCGCAGACAGTCGACTTCTGGACTCGCTGGGTCAGAACTGGATGTGGTAGCGGCACGAACTTCATCTGTAGTTCCAACGCTAAGGGGAACCACATACTGTTCGGCCACTTGTGGGCCACTATTGCCGCTACCCCCTTGAAGGATCTCAATTTGTTGAGGACCCTCAACAGAAGGTTGTGAGGAGGGAACAGATAAATCCTGGACCATCTGTTCCAGTCGAGGGACATTGCGTCCACTGCTTCCGCTAAGGGGTCCTCGTACGGGGACACGTACAGGGGCAACTTCTTGTTGTCTTTCGTCGCAAAGAGGTCTATCTGCAGTTCTGGGACTTGATTCAGAATGAAGGAGAATGATCCTGCGTCTAAGGACCATTCCGACTCTATCGGTATGAACCTGGATAGAGCGTCCGCTGTCACATTGCGGACTCCTTGAAGGTGAACTGCCGACAGGTACCACTTCTTCTTTTCCGCCAATCGGAAAATGGCTAACATCACTTGGTTGAGAGGTGGTGACCTCGACCCTTGTCGATTCAAGCATCCCACAACCACCTCGCTGTCCATCACCAATCTTATGTGGATCGAGTGACGCGGGGAGACTTTCTTTAAGGTAAGGAGCACTGCCATAGCTTCTAGAAAGTTTATATGAAAGGTCCTGAATAGCTTGGACCAAGTCCCCTGGACTTTTTTCCGATGAGAGTGACCTCCCCATCCCTCCTTTGAGGCGTCTGAGTGAATCGTCATCGACGGGGGAGGTGGCTGAAGAAGAACCGACTTCTTTAGATGTCTGGCTTGGGACCAAGGTCTGAAAAGAGTACGAAGCCGAGGCGGCACTGGTCTTCTCAGGTCTCTTCGCGCGTTTGATGCATACCTTCTCCAAACTCCGGTTGCATCCTTTAGCTGTGCTCTTAGCACTGGGTCTGTCACTGAAGCAAACTGGAGGGAGCCTAGGACCCTCTCCTGTTCGCGTCTCGATATCCTTTCGGAATCTAGGAGTCTCTTGACAGAGCCCGCTATCTCCTTCCTTTTCTTCGTCGGGATGGAGAAACTGTGTGACAAAAGGTCCCAGTGGATTCCCAGCCACTGGAACTTTTGGGATGGAGAAAGTCGAGACTTTTTTCTGTTGATCTTGAAGCCTAGGTACTCTAGGAACTGGATCACCTGACTGGAAGCTTGCAAGCATTCGGTCTCGGATGCTGCCCACACCAGCCAGTCGTCCAGGTAGGCTACTACCTGAATTCCCTTTAGGCGTAATTGTTTGAGAACTGCGCTCGCAAGCTTCGTGAAAATCCTTGGGGCTATGTTTAGCCCGAATGGCATGGCTCTGAAGGCGTACAGTCTCCGTTGTAGCCTGAACCCTAGGTAGGGGGAGAGTCGACGGCTGATTGGAATGTGCCAATAGGCATCTGACAAGTCTATAGAGACTGAGTATGCCCTCTTGGGCAGTAAGGTCCTTATGTGTTGCAGTGTTAGCATCTTGAATTTGCAATTCACTATGAACTTGTTGAGTGGCGACAAGTCCAGAATGACTGAGTTTTTCCGAGTCTTTCTTGGGAACACAAAACAGCCTCCCTTGGAATTTGATGGACTTCACCTTTCGGATCACCTTTTTCTCCAACAGTTCTTGAACGTACTCCTCCAAAACGGGGGTGGAGTGTTGGATAAACCGAAGGCACGGGGGTGGAGTGCTGTACCAGCTCCAGCCCAGTCCATTCTTGAGTAGGCTTTGGGCCCAGGGATCGAAGGTCCAGCGATGCCAAAATTTCATCAGTCTCCCTCCTACCGGTATCGTTTCACTTGGACTGCCGTCCTGAGGCCTTGCCTCCCTGACCACGACCACCTCTGAATCCCCTTCCTCTTGAGGGGCGCCTAGACGAGCCTCTGGCTGCTCCTCTAGGTTTTGCACGAAAGGAAGAAGACTGTCCTTCGAACGTTGGGGTGAATGTGGTTGACTGACCTGGCACAGCCTGGGGTACCCACTGAAAAGTAGTCGGGGTTTGTGCCACCATCTGGGGCACTGGAGGCAATGGCAATTGCAGTTGCTGTTGCTGACTATAAGGCTTGGCTGGCCGAGACGGTAGCCTAGTCCTCATATTCTTCCTCTTTGGTTGAGGACCCTCATCCGGGGAAGATTTTCTTTTGATAGCCAGGCCCACCTTCTGGAGAAGGTTTCTATTCTCCACGGCGGCCTTATCAACAACCTCTTTGACCACATCGGTAGGGAAAAGGTCTTTTCCCCAAATGTTGGAGGAGATTAACTTCCTTGGCTCGTGTCTCACCGAAGCCCCGGTGAACACGAACTCCCTGCAAGCTCTCCTTGCCTTGACGAAGCCATAAAGGTCCTTCGTCACTGTGGCTAGGTGAGACTTAGCCACTACCATGAACATTTCATGGACCTTGGGGTCACTTGCCATCGTCTCAAGAGTAGTCTGATGAGACATTGAGGCAGCCAGTCTTTTTTTTGTCTCGAACTCCCTTCGTAAAAGAGAGTCGGACAGCTTGGGGAGGTCCTCGCCGAATTGCCGTCCGGCAATATCAGCCTCCAACTTTCCCACTGAGAACGTCAGATGGACATCCTTCCAGTCTTTGTGGTCCATAGGCAGGGCCAGCGACAAGGGTTTACACTCCTCCAGGGAGGGGCAAGGCTTGCCGGCCTCGACTGCCTTTAGGACAGCCGCAAACCCTTTCTGTAAAAAGGGGAAGGCTCTATCAGGAGAGGACACAAAAGAAGGGAGCTTCTTGCTCAATGCAGCTACCTTCGAGTTAGAGAAGCCCCTCTCTTTCATCGAGGATGAAAGTAGGGCTTGAGCCTTAGCGTGGTCCATAATAATGACCTCCTTCGGCTCTGTCTCCTCCCTTGAAGCTGGTTCTTTTCTCAGCCGGACATAGCAGTCCGGATATGATGCCTTGCTGGGCCAGAATTTTACCTCCTCTAGGGGAACTGAACCCAGCTTATCCGAGATGACGATCTTTCCAGTCGTCATCGGCATGTGCTCAGCATACCTCCATGGGTTAGCATCTGAGCATATGGGAAGGTCTTTCACATTGAGCCTTTTCCGGGGCCCATGTGATTCTGCCAGGGACTGCATACGCAGTTCCATTGCAGCCGCCTTCTCCTGATTCTCCTTCTGCATTTGTTGGATCATTCCAACAATCGAAGAGAGGGCCTGTCCCAGTTCTACTGGGAGACCAGCCGATGTTGAGGGGATAGGCTCCGGCATCTGAACCGGAGTAGCCGACACCTCGTCGACCTCATCCTCTACGACATCCGGGGTTTGAACTTGATCCTGACCTTCTGCCATGAGGTCTTCTTCCAAACGTTCGTCCAGGTCAGACATCCTGTCATCCAACTGGATGTCTTGCATCGCGACTGCGACTTCCACGTCCACCTGGACTTGATCTTGAGGGATCTCCTCTTGAGGCTGGGGAATCACGGCATCAGCTGATGCCTGGGGAAAAAGATACGCCCTCATCTTCTCACTTGGAAGATAAGGGCCAGAGGTGTTCTTCTTGAAGCCCCTTACCCAAGTACGAAGCTTTTCCCTTGCTATATCCCTTGATTCCGCCGTTCTAGGGGAATCAAAAGCCTCAGTAATCAGGTTAGTGCATACAGTACATACCTGAGGGTCCCAATACTGAAGATCATCCTTGGAGACAGCGCATGCTGCGTGTCTCCTACAACACTCATGTCCGCAGAGGTTCTTGCTGCGGACATTGCAGAAAATATTTCCGCACTTCGGAGGGTCCTCCTGTAAAGAGAAGAAATTTCCATGAGTATCAAGTGAACTATGTATCACTGGATATGCATAGTATAGCATAACAATTCATAAAGGAAAGACACACACTTGTGTTTCCCTCACAACCCATTGTTGCAGCCTTCCAGATAATAAAATCAAAATGGTTTATCTCTTCTCGAGTAACCAATGCAAGGTTTCCAGAGGAAACAGGTGGAGCTCACACCTAAGCAATGATTTTAAAATCCTGGATAATAGACAGGGAAGAACTCAGCTTCCTATCTGAGGGCAACAGCAAAGGGCTGTGCAAGAAAACACAATAGTGTTAGAAGATACAGTGTTGTACCTAAACTTTTACTATAGTTTTCTTCTTACTGTATATACTATACAGAAGAATACTAGTACAGTATAGGTGGATGTGTGCCGGCCTGCCTTTGCCGGCCGGCACACACCACAACTAGCTTTAAAGTATACTACTTAACAGCTATAGGGCGGCAGCACTCTGGTTCAAATGCCTGTGCCGGTCGGCAGCAACTGCCGGCCGGTAACAGCCAGTGTTGGCCGGCAATGGCTGCCGGCCAGCAACTACACAAGATAGTACCCAGCTGCCGGCCACACTCTTGGTGACCGGCAGACAAGGATTGACATAAGCCGGCCGGCAAAGGTACAAGACCGATGCCAGCCGGCAGCAAAAGAACCAGAAGACTACACCTGCCCGGCTGCCGGCCTATGAGGCCGGCAGCCGGGACAGGTACAGCACTAGAAGAAAATAGAATGGATGCCGGGATAAGAGTGTACACAACCCCCAAGCCCGGCAACCGAAAGAGTGCATATAAGGAAGGGGAGAAACTTAATTCAGGCTTCCTTGACCAATGCCGTCCGGCTCTGCCGGCAGGCATGGATGAGGGACCAAGAGAGGACCGGGCAGCACTCGAAAACATAAGACCCTTGCCGGCCAGCAGCTCTGCCGGCCGGCAATGGGCTGAGTCAATTCCACATCCCAACCTATACTAGGTCCAGAAGTAGAACGACGTACAGTACAGTAAGACCCCTGCCGGCCAGCTCTGCCGGCCGGCAAGGTACAGTACAGTAATGGCTAGGCCATTACGGAGATAGAGGGGGGAGGGACAAGAGGGTCCTGCCAACCTTGCTTTAGTGACAGATCACCCGCAGCCAAGAAACTTATCTTAGCCTAAGGGAGATCTAAGGGGAAAGGCCAGCAATACTTGCCAGCTTCCAGAGCACCAAAGCAAGGAAAGCGTTGCTACTCCCAAGGGAAGAACTTATCCTCCCCCGAGAACAGCAACAGGACTAGTCTGGTAGATCACAAAAGAAGGAATCATAACTACAGAAACCTTCGGTAGTGACCTAAGGGAGCTAAGCTCCCTTTGTTATGTTAGGTCAGCGAGGGGGACTCTGCCCCAAGCCAGACAACACAGACTCAGACTAAAAACTCTGTTGTTCTGTCCCTCTTGAACCATAACTACAGGAACAGGAAGGTACAGTAACACCCTAGTATAGTTTTATCGAAAATAAATTCGGAAAAAACCACTTAGGGATAAGCCCAAGGCTTAAACAGAGGGAAAGGGATTGCATACCTTCTCCGAAGAAAAGAAAGCAACCGGGGAGTATGATAAAACGGATTTTGAGCGAAGCGAAAAATCTATTTTTGGGTGAGATAGCCATGGCGTCCTGATGGAAGGTTCCTTTTTGGTAGCTTCCTTGGGTATAAAACTACTAAGATATTCCCAGAGAATTTAACCACAGGTTATCACAGAATTCTAACTTCTGGAGCGAGTATCCCAAAGGTTTCCCTTTAAGACATCGTATATCAACAGGGGACGCATGTCTAAACGCGCCACATAGCTATCTTCACCCCGAACAGAGTTAATGCTTCGGTGTGTAAGGGTTGAGAATAGCTGGGAGCCGCTCCACAGCCAATCTCACTCGTGGCTACTACTGATACTCGAGACGTAAACAAACGGGCGCCATTGCTCAAATGACGTCACGCCCGTCTTCATCCTGAAGCCAGTTGCTTGCCCAACACCATGATACAGTAGAACAGGGTGGGATCTAAAACTGGACGAAGTAGCAGGGAGGGTCCATCAGGACGCCATGGCTATCTCACCCAAAAATAGATTTTTCGCTTCGCTCAAAATCCGTTTTTTGGGCTCAAGCCATGGCGTCCTGATGGAAGAATACCAGAGAATCAATGTATCGTGGTAGATTTTCCCCTAATAGTAAGTGCCAAGGCATTGACAAAACAGCATAGCAATCTTTAATAAGGGACCATAGGGAAGAAGCATCCTGCCCCCCTTGGCAGTGAAGTTCCCATGGGCCATGCCGACGTCAAAGTGGTATTGAAGGGCTATTCATCCTGATAGAAGAACTTGAAGAACTTGGAGATGAAGCCGAATGTTTGGTATTTGTATAGAAACATTCTGAAAATTAGACCAGTGGTGGTTGGGCACTGTGTACTTGAGAGTGATGGTTCATCTCCCGGGTAATAAAAGTAAGTATTCGTGTTGGAACCTTACATAATCAGAGTGAATATAAATTAAGAGTTAGCATCTTAATTTCTTCATAACCATAAGGAAAAGGGGGGATAATAAAACTATGACAGGCATGTATTTCATAGTAAGTAGGAGCTGATTGAGACGCACAGGTAATAAAATAGAAATCTTATTTCACAATGCAGAAATTAAATAATTTACAGCAATAAGTAAAGTTCATTTACAGTAATTATAATGTACATAGTAATAAAGACTTGGTCTTGAATCTGAAAAGGAATTTCAAGTTTATTAGTAGGCACTCGTTCTCGAGGAACGCAAGTCTTTGATTAAAAAACACGTCATGCTCAGGGCATGCGGCACTTGTGTGACAACTATGACATTTCACCTGGGATAAGAACAGTTATAAAAGCACTAAGTGTTTTCGACATCACTATGAATCGCTCGAGGGTCAACATAGGCACCCGAAGAGTTAGAGTCCCAAGTAACTCACTGTTCTACGCAGAGTTAGGTGCAGGTTTCATAACACTACCTGCGGCTACCACAAAATGTTTGACTTCGTGCACTTGTTTCGCATAATGTTTAAAGAAAACTCGCGAGGACTTCCAACCCGTGAAGTTTTTTAAGGCTTTCAAAGTCCATGCTCTGAAAGAAATTAAGAGATGATGCCACTTTTCTAGGATCATGACCAGCGGGTGTACTGTTAGGATCCGCTCTGCGAATGAAGTAGGTGATTTTCGCTCTTAATTGTTTCAGTGACAGGTCGCTGCCCGATGTTTCTCCTTTGAAGAGTTGGCCTCCACCAAAGTTTGAAGTTCTGCGAAGATAGACCTTGAGGCTCTCTACTGGACATAGAGAGGCATCCTCCTTCAGGGGGCATATTCTCCAAGGGCCCCATCTTTTGGTGGGTAATTCATTTTTGGCGAGAAACGTCGGATCAGGGGAGAGGGTAACTTCACCTGTATCGGTAAACAGGATGTGTCCATCCTCTCTTGATAGAGCCACTATTTCGCTGACTCGAGCTCCTGAAGCGAGAGCAAAGAGAAATATAACTTTCTGAGTCAGATCCTTGAGAGGGCAGGAATCATTGTCCAAGTTGGAGGCTAAATGGAGCACCTTGTCTAGTGACCAGGAGATCGGTTTCGGTGGGGGTGCTGGGCGTAGGCGAGCACATGCTTTCGGCAGTTTGTTGAAGATGTCGCTGGACAGATCAATTTGGAAAGCATATAGAATTGGTCTGGTCAAGGCCGATTTGCAGGTTGATATCGTATTGGCTGCTAATCCCTGTCCATGAAGGTGAATAAAGAAGGACATGCAGAAATCAATCGTGATTTCTTTAGGATTTTTTGTCTTGACGAAGGAGACCCATTTCCTCCAGGATGATTCATATTGCCGTCTTGTGGATTCGGTCTTGTATTCCTCTAGGAAGTCCAGACTTTTCTTCGAGATCCCAAAACTCTTCTTTGCGGCTAGGGAGAGAAAATCATGAGATGAAGGTCCTTGATTTTCGATGATGAAGCGAAGACAGTCGACTTCTGTACATGTTGAGAGAGAACTGGGCCCGGGAGAGGGATCAGCTTGGGCTGCAGCTCCAGGACCAGGGGGTACCAGTTGCTCCGAGGCCACTTGGGAGCCACTAGGGCCGCTGTCCCTTTGAAGGTTCTCAGTTTGGAGAGGACTTTCAACAGAAGGTTGGTGGGGGGGGAACAGGTAGATTTTGGACCATCTGTTCCAATCCAGTGACATGGCATCCACTGCTTCTGCTTTGGGGTCCTCGTACGGGGCCACATACCGAGGAAGTTGATTGTTGTCGCTCGTTGCAAAGAGATCTATCTGAAGTTCTGGGACTTGGTGAGAGATGAAGGAGAACGATCTTGCGTCTAGAGACCATTCCGACTCTATCGGGTTTGTCCGAGATAGAGCATCCGCTGTCACGTTGCGGAATCCTTGTAGGTGAACTGCAGACAAGTGCCACTTCTTCTTCTCTGCCAGACGGAAGATTGGGAGAAGCACCTGATTTATCTGGGGCGATCTTGAGCCTTGGCGATTGAGACAACGAACTACCACCGAGTTGTCTAGGGTTAGACGGATGTGGATCGAGGGCGGCGGGGATAACTTCTTTAGGGTTAGAAGGACCGCCATGGCCTCCAAGATGTTTATGTGGAACGTCTTGAACAGGGGAGACCAGGTGCCTTGAGCCTGTTTTTGGTGGGAGTGACCTCCCCAACCCTCCAGCGAAGCGTCCGTGTGGATGTTGAGTGATGGAGGAGGGTGTTGGAGAGGAATGGACCTTTTCAGGGCCTTTGCTTCTGACCACGGCTTTAGAAGAAGTCGTAGTCTGTTTGGAAGCCGTCTCTTGAGGTCTCTTCGAGCGATGGATGCCGAACGTCTCCAGACTCCCGCGGCATCCTTTAGCTGTGCGCGAAGCACTGGGTTTGTCACTGAGGCGAACTGCAGAGAGCCTAGAACTCGTTCCTGCTGGCGTCTTGAAATGCGTTTGGATTTCAGCAGTCGCTTGACAGACCCTGCTATTTCCTTCCTTTTCTTCTGGGGGATGGAAAGGCGGTGTGACTGAAGGTTCCAGTGGATTCCCAACCACTGGAACTTCTGAGCTGGAGAGAGGCGAGATTTCTTCTCGTTGATCTTGAATCCCAGGTGTTCTAGGTACTGGGTGACTTTGTTGCAAGATTTTACACAATCTTCGGGCGATGGAGCCCAGACTAGCCAGTCGTCGAGGTAGGCCATCACCTGGACGTTTCGGAGGCGGAGCTGTTGTACTATGGCGTCCGCCAGCTTTGTGAAGATCCGAGGGGCCACATTGAGGCCGAAGGGCATGGCCCGGAAGGCGTAGCTTTTCCTTTGGAGTCGAAATCCTAGGTAGGAGGAAGCGTGATGGTTCATTGGAACGTGCCAGTAGGCATCCGCCAGGTCTATGGAGACCGTGTAGGAACCTCGAGGCAGAAGGGTCCTTATCTGTTGAAGAGTCAGCATCTTGAACTTGTCGTTCGCTATGAACTTGTTGAGGGGGGATAAGTCCAGAATGACTCTGAGTTTGTCGGAGTCTTTCTTGGGGACACAAAACAGTCTCCCTTGGAACCTGGTGGACTTTACCTTCCTTATCACCTTCTTGTTCAAGAGATCTAGGACATATTCTTCCAGAAGGGGGGTTGATTGTTGGAAGAATTGCTGGAAGGTTGGGGGTGGTTGAGTCCAACTCCAGCCTAGACCCTTCTTGACGATGCTGTGTGCCCAGGGATCGAAGGTCCAACGATCCTGGAATTGGCGGAGTCTTCCTCCCACCGGAAGCACTTCATTGCTTCTGGTGTCCCGAGGGCTTGCTGCCTCGGCCGCTAGCTCCCTTTCCTCCTCTGCCTCTGGAGGGACGGCGAGAGGCGTCTTTGCTTGCACCCTTGTATGAGCCTCTACCTTTGGGACGAAAGGTAGTTGACTGTTGCTCGAAAGCAGGGGTGAAGACCGGTGACTGTGACAACACCGGTTGGGGGACCAATTGAAAGGTCTGTTGTGGTTGGGCAACCACTTGGGAGGTAGCGGGTCCCGGAAACTGACGTCTTTGTTGACGTTGCTGGGGTTTCTGTTTTTGGGATTTCCTCTTAGGTTGAGGTCCGTCGTCCTGAGAGGGTTTCCTTTTCTTGGACATGCCCCACTTGTGGAGAAGGTTCCTATTCTCCGTGGCGGCTCTGTCGGTGATTTCCTTCACGAGGTCGGAGGGAAAGAGGTGTTTACCCCAGATGTTGGAGGAAATCAGCCTCCGGGGTTCGTGTTTCACGGTAGCACCTGCAAACACGAATTCACGACAGGCTCTCCGAGCCTTTATGAAGTGGTACAAGTCCTTCATCACAGTCATCAGGTGGGATTTGGAGAGTACCATGTAGTGGTCTGGTACTCTGGTGTCACAGGCCATGATTTCAAGTTGGACTTGATGAGATAAGGATGCTGCGAGCCTCTCCTTCGTATCTTGTTCCCGACGAAGGAGGTGATCGTTGAGCTTAGGGAGGTCTTCATTAAACTGACGTCCGACGACGTCAGGATCTAGCTTTCCCACGACGAAAGTATGCTGGACATCCTTCCAGTTTCGAGCGTCAGGGGGAGTTACTATGGAGAAGGGTCTGCACTCCTCCAGTGCAGGGCAGGCTTTCCCTTCTTCCGCAGCTTTAAGGCACGCAGCTAAGGCCTTTTCCAGGAATGGAAGAATCGCACTTTCAGGTGCGACATAAGTAGGGTGCTTCTTGCTCAGGGCTGGAAGCTTAGAGCAGGTAAAGCCCCTGCTCTTGAATGTGTTGGCTAGCATAGCCTGGGCCTTTGCGAGATCGAACACTATCTCTTCCTTCGGTTCGGTCTCTTCCTTCGAGGCAGGTTCAGAGCGCAGACGGACGTAACAGTCCGGGTAGGCCTCAAAGTTTGGGAAGAACTCCACGTCTTCCAAGGGGACCGTGCCGATCTTATCGCTGACAAAGATCCTGCCGGTCGCGATCACCATATGCTCAGCATACCTCCACGGGTTGGCATGTGAGCAAGCGGGGAGATCCTTAACCGAAATCCTCTTCGGTTCTCTGGATCCTATCATGGACCTGATGGACTCCTGATTCTCCTTCAACCTGTCGTCCATGACGGCTCTAATCAGTCGGATCAACTCTTGAGTGGAAGAAGAGGGATCCGTGGTCGAGGAGGTAGACGGAATAGACACTTCCGTCGGTGTAGGAGTAGGAGGGGGGATAGACGGAGGAGCGACCTCTTGCTCCGACTCGGCGTATTCCACCTTGTCTTCGTCATCTTCGGCTCCTTGAGCCATAAGCGTCTTCTCGGTGTCTTCCGAGACATCCGACATCTGCTCGTCTTCTCCGGAATCCAAGCGACACTCATGCATGGACTGAGCCATGACAACATCAGGTTCCACTGTAAGTTGGACAATGGGAATCACGTCTTTGGGTACCACTGAATCAGGGAAGGCCTTAGGGAACAGGAGGGACCTCAATTCTTCTGTGGCCAGGTAAGGGCCGGTGGCATTTTTCTGGAAGCCACGCACCCACTTGCGTAGCTTTTCACGAGAAATGTCTCTGACCTCCGCTGAGGGAGGGTTATGGAAGGCGTCAGTCATGTGAGCCTGGCATACCGTACAGTTCAGTGGATTCCAAAACTTCAGATCCCCTTTCTTGTCGGCACAAGGGGCGTGAGTCCTGCAAGCCGTATGCCCGTAAAACTGCGGGCGTTTCACAGAGCAGAAGGCGAAGTCACACTTCATCTGCTCCTCCTGTGGAAGAAAGAGAAAATGAGTATGGGGGAGTCATAAGAATGGCTCTTAAACTAAGTTAATATTAATTATTAATTTTAACTTAAAGAAGGGAGTGATGCATAGAGATTGAAATAGTAAAGAGAACATACTCCATGCATCTCGCCCGGCTGGTTACCGTAAGCTTTGTCCTTGGATAATCCGAGACCGAAGGCACCGGATAGTATTCCTTAGAGTTCCATAGGGCAATGGAATTCCGTGGAAAAACCAAGGGTAAGATTGGGACCGAGATCATTCGGTCCCAAACTAGGGGCTAGAGGGCCTCCTTTTAAGGTAACTGCTTCCGGCAACCAGCCGTGCAAAGATGCACGCAGCATGCTGGAATTAGAAGAGTGCAAAGAGACAGCATGATCCCTAACAGAACAGTACCAAGGTATTGATCTTAATAGTGGAAACAGTCCATCTGTTTGCGGTATAGGGCTATCAGTATCATATGATAGCTAGAAGAAGGGGGTGCAAGTATTCTTGACGCCTCCGGGGGTTTCCGGCAAGCCGCCGGCATGCCGGAGGTCGCTCCGACAGAGTTTCTGGCATCAAGACAGACAATATGTAAGTCAAGAGTATACCAGGGTGGCGGCCGCCGGTACAACGGCGGCACGCCGGCAGGGGAGCGGCGGCTCCGGCAGTCGGAGGATGCCGGTTTGGTGACTGGGACAATGTATAGCGGAACCGGGTTGCCGGCAATAGATGCCGGCACTCCGGCGGCCGACCGGCGAGCGGACGACAAGCTAGGAGGGAGGAGAGCTGCCGGTAGGAGCCGGCGGCAGTCGGCAGTCCCCCGGCACGCAGGGGGCTGGCGGCAAGGGTAGGGAGAGTCACCAAGGTAGGAGGCGGTTATCGCCGACAGTGGAGGCGGCAAGAGACCAGCAACCGGATAGGGAGAGAGACAGGGGGGGGGGGGGGGGGAGGGATGCAGGAAGTTCAGTCATGGACTCCGGACATCCCCCCCCTGAGAGGGTGTACCCATGATAGAGACAGGCTCTATCATCCAGGAGCAGGGGTCACAGAGGACCGGGAGCTAGGTAGCCCAAGGGAGGGCTAGGGGACACCCAAAGAGGGGGAGCCCCCCATATGCAGAACACATCTAGAGACTAACCCCATAGGACACTATGAAGGGTATATGTACCAGAGCGGACTGCACAGGGAAGCTCGGGTAGCCCTACTACTCCACCCTAAGGAGGAGTTGTAGGACAGGGGACAGGTGGGTATAGACTAACCTAAGCATAGGCTAGGCTATACAAGAGATAGGTGGGGAGGGGAGTAGAGAGAAGTCTTCCAAGGAAGGGTTTCTGTACCAGAGCGGCCACTAGGGAAAGGGAGGACACTCCCTAACCTAAGATAAGGCAGATCGGCTGAAACGGTGCATGGGTACAGTTTCAGCAGGGAACAGAGAAACCTTCCTAACCTAACCTAGAGCAGGGCTAAAAGTCCTGAACTAGGGAAGGTAGAAGACATATCGCTATCGCAGGATAGTCATAGACTAATCCTAGCCATAGAGGTAGGGCTAGCCTAACCTCACTCTCGGACGCAACCCTAAGGGGGGTTCATTCCCATAGGGAGGACTGAGAGGCGATAAATACTCCATTAGACACTTGATCCCTTTACTCAGAAAGGGAATCAAGGCTAATTAGAGGGAATGCCAAGGCAGGGGATGAAGGAAGCATATAGGGGTCCTACAAGTAGGTTAGGTTAGAAAGGTACACTAACTAACCTATCCCCTATATGGTCCCTGAAGGCGAAAGAACATTGCATCACGGTCGAAAGTATTGTAAAATAATGCCCCTATCTTCATAACTTAGTCTAGGATCACTAATAAAATCATGCATGAACACTTATGTACAGGCGCTCTGGCCTGGGGGCTATAGAAGCCGACTGGTATGAGGTCAATCGATGACCGATAAAAAGCGTCGAAACACGAAATAAATGTTCCTAGCTATGAAGACTAAATAAACTAATGTATTCGATTAGTAAATAAGGCCGGAAGTGTTGTTGTGGCTAACTAAATAAGGCATGCATAACAACAACGACGCCATAAAATGGCGGGTTCGGTAGAGGCACAGCTCTGCCACAAAACAGCAATTATCTCGAAAAGTAATATTTACTTTACGGCCAGAGCTTAACTAAACAATACTGGAACCTTGTACTCAACTTTCCAGAAGATGGTGAGGCTGAAGGTAGCGACATAACGTAGATGCAAATCGATAAAAGGAGCACAGGGAAAATCCGTCTAAGTAGGGCAGCTACTAAACAAAGGATGAAGACGGGCGTGACGTCATTTGAGCAATGGCGCCCGTTTGTTTACGTCTCGAGTATCAGTAGTAGCCACGAGTGAGATTGGCTGTGGAGCGGCTCCCAGCTATTCTCAACCCTTACACACCGAAGCATTAACTCTGTTCGAGGTTAAGATAGCTATGTGGCGCATTTAGACATGCGTCCCCTGTTGATATACGATGTCTTAAAGGGAAACCTTTGGGATACTCGCTCCAGAAGTTAGAATTCTGTGATAACCTGTGGTTAAATTCTCTGGGAATATCTTAGTAGTTTTATACCCAAGGAAGCTACCAAAAAGGAACCTTCCATCAGGACGCCATGGCTTGAGCCCAAAAAGTATACTAAGGCTCCATAAGCAATTAGCCTAGGCACCAAGAGAATCGATTACCTAATTCACCGAAACTCACACGTATACAATCTTGGAAATATTCCACACAGTCTAAAATGTATAAAATATAGCCTAAAGCTTCAATAAAATTTTAATTACACTCGGAAAAACCAAAATCATGCATGAAGTACTAGGACCAAACGACTAGGCTACATGGCCTAGCGTAGGCCAGAATGGCGAATATTTCGCCAAATAATACTAAGCACGAAAGGAAATCCTATGTAAAGCTAAATAGCTAAAATTTATTAAAGCAAAACAACCTGGAATGTCGCTCTGACTAACTAATTTATACCTAGCGAGCGACAGTGTCCAGGACACCTCTGGTAGGCTACGGCTCTTGTATCAAAGGTTAATCCTATTAATCACTCAAAATTTTACCAAGAGCCTACATTTATACATAACAGACACTATACTCAACTTATCAAAGGCCAACGAAGACGGAGAAGCCATGAAAAGCCGAATAAATCCAAGATTTGCGAGAAAAACAGGAAAAAACACCGAGTTGTTAACCTACGCAAAAAGGAATACAGATGGCGCCAGGATTGGCGCCAGGCACGCATACGAATCGGGGGATAGGGAAGCCTTGGGAGCGGCTCCCCCTTTTTCTTTCCCGAATTCGTATCTCGTCAATCACCTCCTACGAGACGAAATCTCTGTCCAGGATGTAGATTGCCATGTGATGTGTCTAGAATACGTCCTCTGATATGTCGCGATATCCCTTTCACGAGGGATACTCGCTCCAGGAGTTAGAATTCTGGTACCTTAAGGTAAATTCTCTGGGAATATCGCCGTAGTTGTAAAATACCCTAGGAAGCTACCCTATAGGAACTTCCATCAGGACGACATGGCTTGAGCCCAAATATATATATATATATATATATATATATATATATATATATATATATATATATATATATATATATATATATATATATATATATATATATATATATATATGTGTGTGTGTGTGTGTGTGTGTGTATACTTATTATTATTATAATTATTACTTGCTAAGCTACAACCCTTGTTGGTAAAGCAAGGTGCTATAAGGTCAGGGGCTCCAACAGAGAAAATAGCTCAGTGAGGAAAGGAAAAAGGGAAAAATAAAATAAATTAATGAAGCCAACTTTACAAGCTGTAGAAATCTTTATTTTGGTATTTTAGTGTGAAAATTTATAGGGAATTAGTTTATATATCTAAATGATTTTAAAAATCTTGCATAGTTTTCCATGTACTTAAGAGTAGAATATTGGAAACTAAACTTCCAGAAGATGTTCATGTTTTTATTTTCTTGGAATAATTGTTAAACAATTTTTATTCAAACTATTAAACAATCTTCAATAAAAACTTAAAATTTTCATCTAAGTAAATTGTATTGTTATAAACTAAGATATCTTTCACCTATACAAATGAGAAAAGTCTTTGGTATTACATGGAACACTATTATATAAATTATTTCTCGGGATTTCCTAATAATTTTGATCATCAAAAACTAACTGATTTTACGTTGCAGATCAAAATATCATAATCATAATAAGATGGCAGAGCACAAGTCGTCTTTTCCAAATATTCTGTGGAAATAATAAAAAGTAAAATATATTTTCAATAAAGAAATAGAAATGATATTGAGGAATTTTCTTCTAACCATTGACAGATGAGTCAGGTTATCAGAGGTACACAAGTACACAGCAATGCCGTTAACTATTAACTTCTATAAAAACCTCATCCATGCGTGTTTAAAAATGGCAGTGACGTCGTTGGCAAAGAAATACACACCATATGCATAAAGTGAAAACAATGAGAAAATAAGTATCTACATTGAGGATGAAGATCCTGTTCTCAAACTTATACATGACACTAAAATATCAATCTCTTAAACTTGCACGAACATACATGAATGTATATGTACATGCATACTCATAACTGGTAGTAAGAGTATGAAGATGCTAAACCTCCACCCACGCATACTCACATCCAGGTAACTGATCGAGCTGTTCAAGGAAAAGAAGGTCCAATGAATCACAGGGTAACCAAGAAATACACTCTCGCCGTGGAAATATCCGTCTAGACTCTGCAAAGGAGAGGATGATCGTGATAAATAACAGGAGGAAGGGAAGAACCCATATTGGGGTCTTGATTGAGTATATGTCTGTCCATCTTTCTTTCTTTGTGTATGTTGATTTTTCAGAAATTTCTTGAAGTATTTGGTTTCCTTCAGTCACTTATAAAGTATTCATTAGTTATGCCTATAAATGAAGGCAGCGGCTGTTATTGTTCTTCGATGAGTGTTCTTTCATATAAATTTTCGAAAAAAAAGTTCTTCTTACTTTGAGAAAGCAGTAGTCTAGTTAGGAATTTGGTTGCCCAATTACGAGAGGAAAAGTACGCAGTATATCGAATGAATAACTGTCGTCATTGTAGCCAAGAGAGTTTGATATGAACTGCCGGTCTCAATCCTTTCAAAAGTGTTACTTCATGATCGCTTCCATATATGGGGATTGATAAGAGTGATGTCTGCTTGTCTAACGGCGATGAAGGCAAGCAGTCTTTGTCACCTCTTCCCAAAGGTAGTAATTGAGATAATTTTCTTTCTTTCGACTTTTTGGAGTAAGTATTGGTAACTGGTGATTTTTCTATTCGCTCTTAAAATGTACTACGCAATATTTGTGTTTAGTTCCAACTAGGGGTCCTAAGTAAAAATTAATCACAAACAATTTATTTAAGTACTGAAAGACAAATTACAGTCAAGTGATACCCTTAGGTCACGAATTTTACTAGATATCTGGACCAAGTTGTTATTGATATTCATTTGGGTGTCACAGAAAGATACGTTCAATTGTATTTTCTTATATTCATCTATACTTTTAATAGATAAGAATTGTATTCAGGACTTATCCATTCGTCATTAAAGAGAAACATTAGTTAAGACTATTTTCTCTATTACGTGTTATATAAAGAGTATAACTTAATATTTGCTTGCATTACAAAACCAGCATGTAATCTAGCCAGTATTAAAGAGCTAACAAGTATTTCCTCATGATAATATGTCGATTCTCATCATAAGTATTTTATTTTTCCCTTCCTCCAAGGACTCCTTTCAACACAAAATTGTTCCACACAAGAAAAAAAATTTAGTCTTTATGACACAAATATTCGGCTTTAAAATATAAATTACGACATTGATAAGGTTAAAGAAAATTCCCAAGGCATTACTAGCTCCAATTTCCGGACCTTTCAATTTTTTTTTTCGACTATATGACCATAATTTTTACGAATTCTAGTTATGCTGGGTATACAAATACAATGGCAATTGTACGATATTCACATTAAGGATTTTATCATTTTCAACAGGATACAACATTGAATGGGTTGTTCATATTTCAATAGCTACAAAAACAAACACTATTGTATCCAACAATATATAACTACTCATATATGCTATATTTTCTTATGTCTATATCTAAGTGTCTGCAAACGTCATCAGTTTGTTATATCATCTCACTGTTTGTTTATGTGCATAATCAACCCTAATAACTATGTGCGTGGGTGATTTAAGTTTCATTGATTCTCAACATTGTAAGTTTTACTGATTTTTTACCAGCATCTCTTCTTCTTCTTCTTCTTCTTCTTCTTCTTCTTCTTCTTCTTCTTCATTTCGTTTGCATCCGTTTATAAACTCCCACACGAAAGTCACCTGAAATTTACACTTCACTGGTTATATTCAGGCTTCTGTTCTGAGCAAGATAGTTATTTTTTTTTCTTTAAAGAAAAGCAAAGAGCTTCAGACTCCGCGGGATATTGTAGACAAAAGACCTCATACTATATGGAAGGATAATTGTACACTCGGAAAAAATGTGCTGTAGAGCAAGTTGCTTGCAACCGAAAGTGCGGCATTGTCGCCTTGCTTGCATGTGTTGCTTGCATGCATTCAGCTCGCTGCATTTGTTTAGGGAGGCGGTGGGCGTTAAGGCACAAATTTACAATGAACCACGGGATTATATTTGTGCTTACTTATTTAAATATACATGTAAATTTGCATTTGAGATTTTGGTCGAATAGGTTTAAGGAGGGCATATATATATATATATATATATATATATATATATATATATATATATATATATATATATATATATATATATATATACATATATATATATATATATATATATATATATATATATATATATATATATATATATATATATATATATATATATACACACACACACACACACACACATATATATATATATATATATATATATATATATATATATATATATATATATATATATATATATACACACACACACACACACACACACATATATATATATATATATATATATATATATATATATATATATATATATATATATATATATACTGTATATATGCCCACCGTTTTTATAGGTGCATTTTATTGTACACTTGGATAGTGACTACAGTTTTTATAGCAGATTTTATAGGTATATCTTTTAATTGAGTACAATGATAATTTATAAGGTGACTGCAGTTTTTATAGGTAATGATTTTATTTGCTTACCTTGATAAATGACTCCAGATTTTATGTATAAATTTTTCATTTGTTTACCTTGATAGTTGACGGCTGTTTTTACAGGTACACATTTAAGTTTTTATCTTGATAGATTATTACAATTTTTACAAGTGCGCATTTGAATTTTTCTACTTGGAAGGTGACTGCAGTTTTATAGGTACATCTTTTAACTGTTTACGTCAGTAGGTTACAGGGATACTTCAGTTTTTATACGAACGCTTTCAAATTTTTTACCTATATTGAAAACGACAGCTTTCATATGTACATCTCTTAATTGTTTACGTTTTTATGTGATTGCAGTTTTTATAGGTATACCTTTTAATTACACAACTTGATAAGTGTGTGACGGGCCTAGAGAGGGTTGTGAACTCAAAGGCAGGATGCAATCAACTGAGTTGCTTATTAAGGAACACTCTCCTTTATATACAAAACCTCAAGGCAACAGGACATAACATGTTCGAGAGACAGACAATATTACAGAGCAAAACCGGAGACATGATCATTCAGGTTCTTTTTAGTGCGAGGGAAGAGCGCAGATACAAGCATAATATATACAAAATAATTATGTACAATTGTGTGACATATGGTTGGTACATGGCTCCCCCCCTAAAAATGACATACTGTACATGTTAAATAGGGCGCCCTGATCTAGAGAGGTGAACTGTAGGCGGGTCATCTGGCAGAAGATAAGCAGGTTTTAGACGATCAATGGAGACCCGGTCTTCTTTGCCCCGAATGTTTAGTAGGAATGCTTTCGGACTAGGTCGGATCACAAGGAAAGGGCCCGTATAAGGGGGCGTCAGTGGTGGCTTGCTAGTGTCGTTGCGCAGGAAGACGTGCGTTGCAGAGTGCAAGTCCGTTGGTATGTGATGCTTCGCTGGGGGCTTGTAAGTCTGGCGGCACGGAGTAAATTTTCCCACGATGTGACGTATGCACTGGAGATCGTCGGAGGAGGTTGCAAAAGGGATGGGTCGCCATACACCATTTCAGCTGCCGAGACGTCGAGGGCATCTTTAGGAGTGATCCTTAGTCCCAGGAGGACCCAGGGAAGCGGAGTAAACCAGTTACAATCCTTGCAGCGGGACATCAAAGCTGCTTTGAGGGTGCGATGAAAACTTTCAACCATTCCATTGGCAGCGGGGTTGTAGGCCGTTGTCTGATGTAGGGTGATGCCCAGGAGATTCGCTAATGACGTCCACAATTGAGAGGTGAAAGTGGTTCCCCTGTCAGAAGTAATATGCTCAGGGATACCGAATCTTGAAATCCATCCAGAGAGTAAGGCAGATGTACATGAGGCGGACGTTGCAGTTTCCATGGGAATGGCTTCAGGCCAAAGAGTGGAGCGGTCGATGACGGTAAACAGGTAACTATGTCCTTGTGATGTGGGTAGGGGGCCTACAACGTCGACGTGAATGTGTGCGAACGACGCTGAGGTTGAGGAAAGGTGCCCACTCCTGAATCCGTGTGTCGATGTACTTTGGAAGTTTGGCAAGAAGTACAGGCGCAGACCCAATCCTTAGCATCCTTAGAAATGCCGTGCAAAATGAACTTTGCGTTCAGCAGCTGTGCAATAGAACGGCACGAGGGATGTGAAAGGCCGTGAATGAAATCAAACACCTATCGGCGCATGGGAGCAGGAATCCAAGGTCGCGGTCTACCAGTACTGACGTCAAAGAGGAGGGTAGTGTTGGAGTCTTCGAGGGGAAAGTCTTCCCAACGGAGGGACGTGCAGGATGTCTTACAAGCTGGATACTCTGGATCCTGTCGCTGGGCTTCAGCAAGGGCGTTGTAATCCAATCCCAGTTGAACGGCAGCCAACGTGTTTCTTGACAGGGCATTGGCAACTAGATTCATTTTCCCAGGGACGTATTGGAGGGTGCAATTGTATTCAGCCACGGCGGAGAGATGTCGGCGTTGACGGGCGGACCAGGCGTCAGACTGTCGAGTGAAGGCGTGCACCAAAGGCATGTGGTCAGTGCGAATGACGAAGGGTGTACCTTCTAAGAAATGGCGAAAGTGACGGACAGCCAAGTGCACCGCCAGCAATTCTCGATCGAAGGTAGAATAACGTGATTCTGCCTTGGACAGTTTTCTGCTGAAGAAAACCAATGGGCGGGGCGAGCCTTTGACCACCTGCTCGAGTACTGCACCAATAGCGACGTCGCTGGCATCGGTGGAGAGAAGGAGAGGGGCGTGTGGGAGAGGAAAAATGAGAGCCGCAGCAGTTGATAGGGCCTTCTTTGCATTGCAGAAGGCAGCTTCTTGAAGGGGACCCCACTTCAGGTTCTTTGGCTTGCCCTTGAGGGAGGTGTAGAAGGGAGCAAGAGTGGCGGCAATGGCTGGCAGAAAACGGTGATAATAGTTGATCATGCCCAAGAATTCCTGCAGAGCTTTGACGGTCGAGGGCGCGGGGAAGTTCTGAACGGCTGCTACCTTCTCAGGGAGGGGATGGACTCCTTCAGGAGTGATTCGGTGCCTTAAGAACGACACTTCGTTGGCGCCAAAGGTACACTTGTCGTACCGGACTACAAGGCCGTTTTGTTGCAGGCGGTCGAGCATGATGCGCAGGTGACGGAGGTGTTCCTCTTTTGAGGAGGAGAACACAAGTATGTCGTCCACATAACATACACAGAAAGGGAAGTCCCCTAAGATGCCATCCATGAGACGTTGAAACGTTGCCCCAGCATTACGAAGGACAAAACATGAGTAATTGAAGGTGTTTGTACCAAACGGAGTGGTGATGGCGGTCTTGGGGATGTCTTCTGGGTTCATAGGCACCTGATAATACCCCTTCAGGAGGTCGAGCGTAGAGAAAACTTTCGCTTTGTGCAGGTAGGAGGTCACGTCGGCAATGTTTGGGAGGGGGTAGTGATCCGGTTCTGTTTGCCTATTCAGGCGCCTGTAATCCCCGCACGGACGGAGGGAGCCGTCTTTCTTCAGAACGATGTGTAAGGGTGACGACCATGGGGTGGAGGCCTTTTGGCAAAGGCCCATTTCCTCAATTTCGGCGAACGTCTGTTTGGCGGCTGCCAATCGTTCCGGTGCCAGACGTCCGAATTTTGCAAAGACTGGGGGTCCCGTTGTCTTGATATGGTGATAAATACTGTGCTTGGCAGGAACCACGGGCGTTTGGCGAAGTTCTGGACGGAAAACTTCCGGGTACGACGTGAGGAGGTGGGCGTAGGCATCCGTGGGTGCGCTGATGTGGAGAGCGAGGTTAGAGGGGGCGGGTTGAAGAGGTGTCGACAAGTATGAGTCTGCGTTGACCAATCGTCGGTGGGCGACATCGACCAGAAGGTGGAAATGAGAGGAAATCCGCACCGAGGATTGGCATTGTGACGTCAGCAACGAGAAACTTCCAATTGAATTTACCATTTCCGAACGATAATGGGAGGTTCTCGTAACCGTAGGTGGGTATCGCAGATCCGTTGGCAGCTACCAAGCGGACGTCGGCAGATGTAGACAGACTACGTCGTGCTTTGAAGAGTTTCCTTGGCAAACGAGAACGACAAGCACCCGTGTCTCCCAAAATTCGCACGCCCGTTACTGCATCCTGTAAAAAGAAAAGATTAGAAACATGGGAGGCTACCGCCATAAGCGATGGCCTACTTACACATTTTTTGGACACTGACAATCCTTGGCACATTTCTTCGCGGTTGCCCCGAATCTGAAGTGGTAGTAGCAAAACTGTGGCGGATGGGAGGTAGTAAGTGGCTGTAGAAGTCGTTCGTTGGGGCGCGAGCGATTGGTGGGTGGTGGGCGGCTTTGTCGCCGCTTCGGCACGTCACGGGGTAGGCGTGTATGTCCTACGGCATTCATGTCAGCTTCGGTTGACGTTGAATAGGCATCCTCGTCGTCAGGGGTGGAGGCGTTGATGGAGGTCTTGAAGTGGCTGTCCATAAGGGCGTCGGCTTTGGTCATCAAGTCCTTTATGGGTAAACTATCGACATCGGGTCAGGCATCGCGTACAGGTTCGGGTAAACGGCGTATCCAAAGGGCACGAAGTAGGTTCACCTCACAAGGAGAGCCGTCTGCGGCAGGTTGAAGGCGAGCGATACTGGTCATCTCCCTGAGGGCAAGCGAAGACCCTTTGGTCCCCCAACGGTTGTTGCGAGAGCTGAAAAAGCTTTGCTATCTGGGTGGCTGGCGACGGCAAGTACTGCTGCAGAAGGTATGTTTTAAGGGCGTCATACGCTATTGGGGTGTCTCCTTGTTCACAAAGCCAGTCGGATATTTCTGGGAAGGTGTCCTTGGGTATCGCCGCGAGAACATAATCCGCTTTGGTGGTTGAGCGAGTCACGCCCCTGATACGAAACTGGACTTCTGCGGGCTGAAACCAAGCAAACGCCTCTCTGCTGGCAAACGATGAAAGTATGAATGGAGCGGCCGCAGCACCAACTGCCGTAGAATCTGTCATAGTACCAACGATGAAGGGGCGAGGGGGTGGTGGTGGAAAGCGGTGGAAGCGAGTCGACTTCCGGGGTCACCAATGTGACGGGCAGAGAGAGGGTTGTGAACTCAAAGGCAGGATGCAATCAACTGAGTTGTTTATTAAGGAACACTCTCCTTTATATACAAAACTTCAAGGCAACAGAACATAACATGTTCGAGAGACAGACAATATTACAGAGCAAATCCACAGACATGATCATTCAGGTTCTTTTTGGTGCGAGGGAAGAGAGCAGATACAAGCATAATATATACAAAATAATAATGTACAATTGTGTGACACACAGTTGGTACAAGTGACTGCAGTTTTTATAGGTACGTATCTTAATTGTTTACCTTGATAATTGACTGCAGTTTTATAGATATGCATTTTAATGGTTTACCTTGATAGGTGGCTGTAGTTTTTTCAAGTAAACATTTGAGTTGTTTGTCTTAATAGGTGAATTCATTTTTGTAGGTACACAATTTAATTTTACATCTTATTAGGTTACTTGTTTTTACAGATACCGTGATATATGTTTATCTTGATAAGAAACGGCTGTTTATATGGTTATGCATTTGTATAGTTAAGCATATACGTGAATGCAGTTGTTCTACACGAGTCTCGCTCAAACACATTATGAGCTAAGGATGGGGGTTTGGTGGAGCCAACAGGTCTATCTGCTGAGTCATCATCAGCCATTGCCTAGCCCTCCTTGGTACTGGCTTGGGTGGAGAGGGGGCTTGGGTGCTAATCATATGTGTATATGGTCGGTCTCAAGGGCACTGTCCTGCTCGATAGGGCAATGTCAGTGTCCCTAGCCGCTGCCATTCATGATCTGCCTTTAAACCTTTAAACCTCATAATAGATTACTTCTCTTGAGGGCTTCAGTTTTCATAGGTACACATTTTAATAATTCACCTTTATAGATGAATGCGATTTGTATAGATAAGCATTTATATTTTTTTTTCTTTTTACTCATATTCATGACATCAACAATATGGATTTTTTTTTTTATTAATTTTGTACTTTTATGCTTTCAGGTAAGAGGAGGATGTTGCAGAAAGAAAGATTTTTCTGAGAGACCGTGGCGTTCAATTATGCAAAGTAAGTGTTGAAAATACTCTTGTTTCGTTACTTCTTCATAAAGATATTTTCTATGTAACTATTGTGCAGATTAATATATAAGTACACTTTACACACACACACATATATATATATATATATATATATATATATATATATATATATATATATATATATATATATATATATATATATATATATATATATATATATTTATATATATATGTATATATATATATATATATATATATATATATATATATATATATATATATATATATATATATATATACATATATATATACACTTAGAGTATTAATTTATCTTCTTATATATGTATCACTGTATTTTGTAGTTTAGTGTAAACGTAAAATATGCAATTACCGAAAGAGTTATCAAAGAAGATTTTTTGTTAGATTTTACGAAATGTGCGAAAATATAATCGACAATGAACATAAAGTTTCATATTGCCGCCAAAAGGAAGATCTGAATCTTCTTCAACTTTTACTGAATTGTTGAATGACATTCCTAATCACGTACTTGAATCAGTAAAACACATGAAGTTCGAATTTGGAGCAAATATTGCCATGCTGCGCAGTTTGATATGAGTTTGTCCTCATGGTTTAACTGTTATTTATATAATCTACTTCTTAACTTATTTATTTTGTTAACTCTTTGATAGTATTCTGCTTTTCTAAGTGCACTTATGCCTCATCCTCTTATATTTATTTCAGTTGGCCTCTTCCTTTAAATAATATAAAACAAAAATATCTAGAAGTTTTAATTTTTCCTCAAGCTTGTTCCAGAACACGTTGCATCGGGTATGCTTTTAAACGCGTACCTTGTCACTGAAAATCCTTTCTATCATGCGTGTTTCCAAGAAAAAACTACGAAATAATCTTGGTTTTAATATAGTTCCTGAAACTAACTTTTTGCTAAATGCAGTAAATTCACTAACATCAGCCACGTGTAGAAAAAAAATGTTTCAAACTACTTCCTGATAATAGAAAATACTCTCATGAATGGGATTATATGAATTCTTCAGGAGCGATTGGATTAAGTTTATTTAACTTTGATGCATTTTTCTCTGATATGAAATAATACATTTGGCTTCTTTTAATTTGTTGATTCGAAAGAGGAAGATTATTAGCATAATTTTTCTAAAGGAAAGTAGTCTGGTCGATTTAGCAATGGGGATTTGAACAATAATGCAATATTGATAATCTGACGTGCAAAAATTCGGTTTGCTTAACGATATCAATGTATTCACTCTTAAAATCCAAAGGAAGTTTAGTATCCGATTGTAATATGTTTGCAGATGGAATTCTTTTATGTTATTCAATTCACCACTTCTATTGCTACTACAGGTTAATAGAGATGATCCTAATTATGATGATTTTTTTTTATGTTCCTCGTTGTCTGTAAAATTTATACATAGCTTTTTGTAGCATTATATTCAGCGTTCCTGTGTATAATATTTTTTTTAACAATAATTTCTTCCTTTAGGCATATCGGTCCATTTCGAGAGCAGTGGTAATATCACTCTGCTAATTGAAAAAAATTATGAATGAAAGGAACTTTGATTGATTTTCATTCATGAAAGAATGTTTCACTTTTCAATGTTATCATTATCATTTTTTATAATAGTGCAACCATGCTTTACAATAAAGTGACAGTATTAAACGAAAGATAAAATGACGAGTCCAAGTACTCGAGACGATAACTAATTAATTCCTTGAAGCTTGTGATTTTGGATACCTACATAATAACAGTGAGTCCTGGGGGGGGGGGGTGCTGTAGGTGAGAGATAGCAGCCCCCGAAGGCCGAATGTTATTGTTTGAGATTTTGTGCTAGTTGATATTCGTTATCCAATGAATATGACCATCAGTATTCACGCCTAAAATCTAATTTAGGGATGCAAGTTGTGGTTTGCAAAGAGAAAATGTTCTGCGGATATGTTGTGAATACCAGATTTTTTTACATTCCTTTTTCTTCTTTAAGTGTTCTGAGTCATGGATTCTTATATAAGCTAGTATGTCAATATTAATATAACTGTTAGAAGTAACCCTCCAGAAAACTACTTATCATTCATGAACTGACTAAATATCCTTTCTTTTGACCTTCAGGATTTCTAATGATAGTAAGGTAATTAGAAATAATATATGAATGAAATATGCGTGAATACGCACAAACACACACACACACACACACACACACACACACACACACACACACACACAATAAGCATCTCAAACAGCGTAGCCCTGATTGGATCAAGAATGAAATACGAATTTTGACTGATGATATTCCACTCCCCTGTACATGGTGCCCCCATCGTGCAATAACCTCCCATCCCTATGAGAGGTCCAAGGCAGTGGAGCTTCAACACCATCATAGCGGCCCAGTTCTGATGAATCGACAGGACGCCACTCTTGATCAGTGATGCATTAGCGGGGATTAGCAAAGGATGGATGGGGGAATTATGCGACACGGGAAAGGGGGATTTGGGAAGAGCCTCATCAGCCAACACCAGTCATGGACAATCTATAGGAGAGATTCCCCGAGTGTCTCGCGGTTTTTAAACGTTTGTTCTTTCTCTTTACAGTTCTTGTACTATTTCTCTTCTGTCCTGGAGGTTTTGGTGACGTCTTGATTTTAATTATTTTCTTTGTAGATTTTTTGATGATTAGTTCTTTTACTATTTGTTTTCTGTCCTGGAAGTTTAAACTCTTCACTTTGCAAATTTTTGGATGATTAATTATTTTACTATTTCTCTTCTGTCCTGAAGGTTTTCGGGACGTCTTGATTTTAACCCTTTTACCCCCAAAGGTTATTTTCTTTGCAATTTTTTTTTTGGTGGATGGTTTCGGAATCTTTTCCCTTTTGCCTGTTTTTATTTTTTCACGGTTTTGTTCTTTCATTCTATTTTCTCTTGGTTGAAGATATTAGTTGAACCTCTTACTTTTAGTCTGTTTTTCTTTCCCTCTCCCTGTGAGATAGATGGCATCTTCTGTAATTTTATTAGTTTTGTTATTCATTTTCGTTATGTCTCTTAGAGACTGTGTTTGCCTTTCTTAGGCGCGACCGTTTCTTTAATTATTGATTTCCCTTAGATTCAGTAGCAGTAAGGTCTATAAGTTTCAGTCTCATTTTGTCCTTATTTGAGACTTTGGAAGCATCTCGCTTTCTTTGTACATCTTTTCCTTTGATTCATTTGGTCGGTGAATTATGATGTGGCCAGGATGTTTTCTGTGTCATATTCCTTTTTTTTTTCTTCTTCTTATCTGATGCAGCATTCAATAAATGCTGTACAACTTGATCTTATTTTTTATATATATTTTTTTTTTACTTTTGATTCATTAATTGATTACGTTTGAATCCACAGGTAAACACAACTTGTAATATCAATGAAGATAATAATATCAATAATATTTTTATTGTAGTCCCTCTTTTAGGCATGTCTCATTAAAGATGATCGCTGCTTCAGTTGCATTTATCTAGTAGTTGTGCCTTCCTACTGCTCTTATTTTCCTTCTTTCATCGGTACTGCATTCCGACAGTAACTGTGTTGTTTGTTAATAAGAGGGGGAGCAAAAGATAAAAAAAAATTCAATAATTTTACTAAAAGTAAACTTGTCAAAATCAGTACAGTAAAGTTTGGCTGCTTACGAGAGGGTGCCGGGTGTCTCATCATCGGGCTAATTCAGGGTGAAGGGGGTAGAGCTGTCAGGCTGTTATAACAGATGCTAGTTACTGATTGGTCCTTGTAAGTGGAGTCCATATCTTGACTGGATAAGGTTGCTCTCACATTGTCTGAAGCGCTTGTCGTTAGGAATTTCGTCGCAGTCAGTCCGCCACTCTGCTCATGACCATCGAAACTGGGAGGAGTCAGGGTTTGAGTAGATCCAGGCAGGGTTCCCGTTGAAGTATACTGATTGGCCAATGTACTGCTTGAGTAGGGCTCGGAGTCAGGCAAGCTGTTCGGACGCTCAGAGTCCAGGTCCGGAGAGTCCAGAGCTGCTTGCTATTTGGTTGAGGCGCTCGCCAGGGGTGTCTTAGTTGCAGGCACACTGCAGGGCCACTGATTGCGTGCAATATTGTCATTGTCTCCAGGTCGATGGGAGGTGTTCCTATACAGAAGGGGAGGAGGAGCATTCCCTATGTTGTTTGGTCTTTCTTGTTAGAGGGCATGTTGATTCAACAGGAAAAACCAAACTCGGACCTGGACTCTGAGTGACTGACCTACTTGCCTGACTCTGAGCCAAAGCTTGGACCAACTCAAATCCTGACTCAACACAACTTAGACAATCAGGAGGGTAGTAGAGGCCTAACTTCGAGGAAACTGCTCCCGGCGAGCACCTCAGCCAATGGGAGACCAGCTCTGTCCCAGAACAGATATGGATTCCACCTCCGAGGTTCAATCAGCAACCAGCGTCTGACATATTGAGTCAACCAAGCCATATATATATAAAGCCAGCTCTCACCCGCCATCCAGATAATGAGAGGAGACAAAGGGCACACCCTTGTAATGCGTAGCTGCTGAACTTTATTATATCAGTTTTGACGAGTTTAGGGTTAATTAAATCATACGATTTGTGTGCTTATTTTGCATCCCTCTACTGATGACAAACAGCACAGTTACTGTTGGAATATAGTAAGGATGAAAGAAGGAAAATACGAACAATAAAAAAACTCAACCACCAGATCAATGCCACAGAGGCAGCGATAATTTTTAATGAAAATATCAATACCAATATATGAATGAATTATAAACATAAAATGCAAACACACACACTCACACACACACACACACACA